>NC_064868.1:13141823-13329323 GCF_024139225.1 Suncus etruscus
CCACATTTGGAAAGGAATTTCACTCAAGTGATAACCAGGTTTCTGAATGCATATGAAGTTCAGAAAGCAAAGATTTCAGGGAGAATTAGATCTATAGAAATGCCTTTTTTTTTTACCTTTAAGCCCTGTTTTTTTTTTTTAAACTTCACTCTCGAAATCTACCTTCCTCAAGGATTGAACATAAAGTCCCCCTTCCCCCAATTGCACCTAAGACAGCTCAACCACTGTTCTGGATTGTTCCAGTATCTCTTAGAAGACAGTATCATCCACTTTGGGAAACACTGACCTTTCCACTGAGGGCTGAGCCTATGCATCCTGAAAAAATAATTTAACAGAGAAGAAACTAGAGTCCCTAAAGGCATAACAATTACCTATGATGCCATCAGTCTTCAGAGACAGAGATTCAATTTATATTCCAAATGGACCTACCAAGCACACCACCAATGACTAGTATTTAAGGAGGGAGTTCAGAGCTGAGGACGAGACAATCAAGTTTAAGTGGCCAGAACAAAATCTTCCAGCACCAGAGGGGAAAGTTCAACACAATAGGTGTGAACAGGTGGTGATTCAGATATTCTGGAAAATTTTGGTGATTTGTCAGGTTATAGCAATAAAATTTTAGATTTGGGGCCGGAGAGATAGCATGGAGATAAAAGTATTTGCCTTGCATGCAAAAGGACGATGGTTCAAATCCCAGTATCCCACATGGTTCCCCAAACCTGCCAGGGGCGATTTCTGAGCATAGAGCCAGGAGTAACCTCTGAGCGCTGCCGGGTGTGAATCTAAAATTTTTTTTAGATTTAGGTAGAGGTCATATTTCCTCTCAGCATTTCTTTGCTCTCCAAAACCAAAACCAAAACTAAAGAGCACCATAGTTGGTAAGATAATAACTTATTTCTATCCTTTTCATCAGTATTCTTAAACCTTGTCAGAATTCTGGTGTCTTTCTGTCTGTAGGAGAGCAAATACAGAAGTTTTTTCTGGGACCTTCTGTGTGGGGTAGGAAAGTAGGAAAGGAGTTCAATAGGAAATAGTAAGCTGAAGTGCTAGTCATTCAGCAGCAATTTCAACATATTCAAAGGTTTTCAAATGTGACAGATGACCCAGACCTGTGAGAGGAATAATTGCTCATGGAGAACCTTCTATACTGGTGCTATGATGTGGGACAGGAAATGAGTGCCATTGAAATACCATTGTCTCGATCAGCAGGATTCCAGTCAAAATCATCTTTCTTATCTTGTTTCCAGTCACAGACTCCATGGTCAAAACTACAGTCCATGGAGATATTGAAATCTGTGAAGAAAACAGGTGCATTTCAGAACACTGAGAGGATTAGTACAACACTCTCCCATTCGGCGCTTTGAAAGGTACTGTCAAGTTTTCATTTGTCTGGAGGACAGAGCTGGACATTGAAATGACCTTAAGAACTGTGGTAACCCAAATACCATTTCAATTTCAATCTGGGAATTTCAATCTACTGCTGTTATCTTCAATCAAATGCTACTGTCCAAAAGGAAATAATGTGCACTAAGGCTTTGGATCCACTAGTAGAGCATCTACTTTGCATGTGGGAGGTCCTTAGTTCCTTCCCTAAGCACTGTCACAGGTTGCTCTCACAACAACAACAACAAATCTGTAAAAAAAAAACAGGGCAAAAATCTGATGATCAAAGCCGAACAGAAATAATAAGTGAAGACCTTGTTAAACCTTTTTGCTGTTTCTTTTTTGTTTGTTGTTTTTGTTTTTGGGTCACACTCAGCAGTTCTCAGTTTACACCTGGTTCTAAGCTCAGAAATCGCTCCTGGCAGGCTCGGGGGACCATATGGGATGCCAGGATTCAAATCACTGTCCTTCTGCATGCAAGGCAAACACCCTACCTCTGTGCTATCTCTCCGTCCCCCTTGCTAGACCTTTTTAAATGATTTGTGAAATAATTAATTTCATGTAGTCTCCAACATAGAAGATTCATTCAGTGGTTTTTGGGTCACACCTGGCAGTGCTCAGGTGTTATTCCTGGCTCCAGGCTCAGAAATTGCTCCTGGCAGGCACGGGGGACCAGATGGGATGCCGGGATTCGAACCGATGACCTCCTGCATGAAAGGCAAATGCCTTAACTCCATGCTATCTCTCCGACCCCAGATATTAGATATTAGATATTAGCCCCTTGCCTGATGGGTATTGGGTGAACAGTTTCTCCCATTCTGTGGATGGTTTTTGTATCCTATGCACTATTTCCTTTGAAGTGCAGAGCTTCTCAGCTTAATATAGTCCCATCTGTTTAACTCTGCTTCCACTTGTTTGGAGAGTGCTCTTTCCTTCTTGAAGATGCCTTTAGTCTCAATGTCATATAGTGTTTTACCTACGTGTTGTTCTATATACCTTATGGTTTCAGGCCCGATATCAAAGTCTTTAATCCATTTGGATTTGAATTTTGTGCACGGTGTTAGATGAGATTCTGAGTTTGCTTTTTTGCAAGTGGCTAACCAGTTGTGTCAATACCACTTGTTGAAGAGGCTTTCCTTGCTCCATTTTGCATTTCTTGCCCCTTTATCAAAGATTAGTTGATTGTATATCTGGGGCACGTTTTCTGAATACTCAAGTCTATTCCACTGATGAGGGTCTGTCTTTATTCTAGTACCATGCTGTTTTAATGATTATATCTTTGTAACACAATGTAAAGTATGGGAAAGTGACACTTCCCATACTCCTTTTCCCAAGGATTGCTTTAGTTATACATACGTGTCTATTGTTCCAAATGAATTTCAGGAGTGTTTGATTCACTTCTTTGAAAAATGTTATGGTATCCTTAGAGCAGGGGTCCTCAAACTTTTTAAACAGGGGACCAGTTCACTGTCCTTCAGACTGTTGGAGGGCCAGATTATAGTAAAAACAAAAATTATGAACAAATTTCTATGCACACTGCATACATCTTATTTAGAAGTGAAGAAACAAAATGCCTTAGAGGAATTGCATCAAATCTATACAATGCTTTGGGAGTATTGCCGCCATTTTCATTCTGTTAATTCTGCCAATCCATTAGCAGGGTATGCATCTCCAGTTCCTTGTGTCCTCTTTAATTTCTTGAAGCAGGGTTTTGTAGTTTTCTTTGTATAGGTCCTTCACATCTTTAGTTGACTCCAAGATATTTGAGTTTGTGTAACACTAATGTGAATGGGGTTGTTGTTTTGTTTTTGTTTTTATTTTTGTTTTTGTTTTTGTTTCTCTGGCCACACCCATTTGATGCTCAGGGGTTACTCCTGGATAAGCACTCATAAATTGCCCCTGGCTTGGGGGGACCATATGGGACGCTGGAGGATTGAACTGCGGTCCTTCCTTAACTAGTGCTTGCAAGGCAGACACCTTACCTCTAGTGCCACCTCGCTGGCACCAGTTTTTTTAATGTCCATTTCTTCTCTCTCATTATTGGTGTATAAAAAGGCCATTGATTTTTGTGTGCTAATTTTGTAGCCTGCCACTGGGCTGTATGAATCTATTGTTTCTAGAAGCTTGTTGGTAGAGTCTTTAGGGTTTTCTAAATATAGTATCATGTCATCTGCAAACAGTGGGAGCTTGATTTCTTCCTTTTCTATCTGGATGCCCTTGATATCTTTTTCTTGCCTAATCGCTATGGCAAGAACTTCCAGTACTATGTTGAATAGGAGTAGTGAGAGAGGGAAGCCTTGTCTTGTACCAGATATTAGAGGAAAGGCTTAGATTTTTACCTCCATTGAGAATATTTGCCATTGGCTTGTGATAGATGGCATTGACTATATTGAGAAAAGTTCCTTCCATTCCCATCTTGATGAGTTTTTTTTTATCAAGAATGTGTGTTGGGCCTTATCAAATGCTTTCTCTGCATCATTGATATGACCATATGGTTTTTATTTTTCTTTTTGTTGATATAGTGTATTATGTTGATTGATTTATGTAGGTTAAACCACCCTTGCATTCCAGGAATGAATCCTACTTGGTCATGGCATTGGATCCTTTTTGCCAGAATTTTGTTGAGGATCTTTGCATCTGTGTTCATCAGGGAATTTTGTCTGTCACTTTTTTTTTCTTTCTGATTTTGGTATCAGGGTGATGTTAGTTTCATAAAAAGTATTTGGGAGTGACCCTGATTTTTCTATTTCACGAAAGAGCCTGGAAAGGATTGGGAGTAGTTCCTTTAGAAAGGTTTGAAAGAATTCGCTAGTGAATCCTTCTGGGCCTGGGCTTTTGTTTTGGGGAAGACTTTTAATTAATCTTTTAATTTCCTCAGTAGTGATGGGTCTATGTAGATATGCTAGATCATTCTGGTTTAACCTTGAAAGATTGTAGGAGTCCAAACATTTATCCATTTCTTTTAGGTTCTTATGTTTTGTGGCATAGAATTTCTCAAAGTAGTCACTGATCACGTTTTGAATATTTACAGTATCTGTAGTGATCTCATCCTTTTCATTTCTAATCTGGTGTATTAAGTTTCCTTTTTTTGTTTACTTGTGAGATTTGCAAGTGGTATATCAATCTTTTTTTATTTTTTCAAAGAACCAGCTTTTGCTTTTGTTGGTCTATTGAAATTTTTTAATTTTCATTTCATGGATTTCTGCTTTAACCTTTATTATTTCCTTCTCCCTACCTATTTATGGCTCCTTTTGTTGGTCATTTTCTAATTTTACAAGCTGTGTCACTAAACTATGTATGCTCCTTCTTCCTTTTTGATGTGTGCGTGCAAAGCTATAAATTTTCTCCTTAGTACTGCTTTTGCTGTGTCCCATAAATTCTGATAGTTTGTATCTTCATTGACATTTGTTTCCAGAAATATTTGATTTCCTCTTTGATTTCATCTCTGACCCACTGTTTGTTCAGCAGTGTGCTGTTTAATTTCCAGGTGTTAAAGTTTTTCTTCTGTGATCCTTTGTAGTTCACTTCTAATTTTAGTGCCTTGTGATCTGAGAAGGTAATCTGTACAATTTCTATCCTCTTGATTTTATGGAGATATGTTTCATGGAACAGCATGTGATCTATCCTGGAAAATAACCCATGTGCATTGGAGAAGAATATGTATCCAGTTCTCTGGGGATGTAGTGAGCTATATATATCTACTAGTTCACTTTCTTCCATGTCTCTTTTTAGAGTTAGTATATTCCTGTTGGGTTTCAGCCTGGTTGACCTATCAAGGGGTGACAGGGCAGTTTTGAAGTCTCCCACTATTATTTTGTTGCTATTGATGTCTTCTTTCAGGTTTGTTAACAATTGTATTAAATATTTTGGTGTTGTGTCATTGGGTGGGTATATGTTTAGGAGAGTGATTTCTTCATGCTGTACCTATCCTTTGATTAGAACAAAATGATCATCTTCATCTTTGTCTCTTATAACTTTCTGAGTCTAAAGTTTGTGTCATCTGATATTAATATGGCCACTCAGCTTTTTAAGGGAGATGTTTGCTTGGATGATTTTATTCCATCCTCTGATTTTGTGTGTGTGTGTGTGTGTGTGTGTGTGTGTGTATGTGTATGTTTGGGTCACACCCAGAAGTGCTTAAGATTGCTCCTGGCAATACACTCAGAAATCACTCCCAGTAGGCTCGGGGGACCATATGGGATGCCGGGATTCGAACCACCATCCTTTTGCATGCAAGGCAAACACCCTACCTCCATGCTATCTTTCCAGCCCCATTCTCTGATTTTGATTCTATATTTGTTCTGACTATTTAGATGTGTTTCTTGTGGGCAACAGAACATTATTTCAGCTTTTTGATCTATTTTGCCAGTCTGTGTCTCTTAACTGGTGCATTTAGTCCATTGACGTTGAGAGAGATAATTGTCATGGAATTCAGTTTCATACTTGTGTAGAATTTTGTTGTGTGTATTGGTCTGTCTTGTCTTAAATTAGACCTTTCAGTTTTTCTGTTAAGGCTGGTTTTGAGTCTGCCAAGGTTCTGAACTGCTGTTTATTTATGAAGCTATGTATACTTCCTTCAAACCTGAAGTGAGTCTAGCTGGATGCATTATTCTAGGTCAGTGGTGGGCAACCTTTTTTTTTCAACTGAGCCAAATCTCGCCAAAACCACGATTGAAATTTATTTTGAGAGCCACATTTTTCAAACCGAAAATACATAAGATGGTACACTGTTTTTAGTTTCAATAAGTTTTTTTTCTTGTTTTCCTCCCTCCCCTCAGTAAGTCTTTATTGATAATATTCTGTATGCAAGTATCCACATAGGTTGGAAGGATACAAATAACACAACTAATAAAACAAAAACTTTAGAACGATACTATTTATCGATGACATTAAATTCTGTAAAATTTGCCTTACAATGTAGCGGAAATTACATCCTGACAACGACTGGCAAAGTCACAAACACTAATGTGAACATTGGCCTTGCATTTCCTTGGATAGTTTGAGTATGTCAGGTTTGTATGTTGTTTTTAATTTTAGGCACGATTCCAGGTTCTCAGCAATGAGATGATTTCTCAACTTACTCTTGATAAGATTCATGCTTGAAAATGATTGTTCGCATAAATATGTAGACTTGAACAAGGAAAGAACAGAAAACACTAGCTTTTTTAGTTGATTATATGAGTCAGGAATACTATTCCAGGTGTTAAAAATCAACATATCTTCCTTCTCTGGGTCTTTCAAAGCAGACCACTTGTGCTGTGAACTAAGTTCACATTTGTGTTTCTCCAATCTTTCTAAATTAGCACAAAGACACTCAAATTTCGAGCTTCACAGTTCTTTGTTTTTTAAATCCAGCAATTGCATTTCAAAGTTACCAATGTCGATATTAAAGGGAGAAAAATTTAATTCCATTACAGTGGCATCCAGATGGTTTTTTTTTAATCAAAGGCCAATGTCGCTTTGCTGTTTCTGAAATCCTGAAACCTCTCGAGAAAAGCTTCCCTCGTATTTAAAAGTGCTGTTTTAAAATAGGTAATGTCAATATCAGAATTATTTTCTTGGCGATGTCTAAACAGGCTTGTAAAGTGAATCAAGGTTTCTCTGTCAAAATCTTGAGCAAAAAAAAAAAAAAAGCACGTTGATCCCACCAACCACATAGAGGTGGCCGAATTCATACTCAGGGAATTAGCATGGTTCCCTGGTGGGGTCTCTCCCTGGCTCTGCCCACATCTCTCATTTTCAAGTTCCAGAGGCATATAGTTCATATTCATTCCCGCCATTCCCCCCAACCCTTCCTTTTTCTGTGACAGAAATTGAGTACCCAGAAGGCAGGCCGGCCAAGCCATTGATACACCTACCGGATGACACACTGCTGATTTAGGAGGCGCAGTCTTCTTCTGAGGGCAGCAGACAGACAGAAGATGCTGCCTCAACGCCGTGCTGCCACACAGAAAGTCACGCCCCCCCTTACCACATTACCCAACTGGAGCTGTGTGGAGCTGGCCACCGGGGCTGCACACTGACAGAGGCTAGGAGCCGAGTCCTGACTCCTGGAGCGGCCACCCGGCACACAGAAGAGCCACATTACAAAGTGTAAAGAGCCACAATGTGGCTCACGAGCTGTGGCTTGCCGACCATTGTTCTAGGTGAATCACTTATTTCATTGAGTTTTGTCACTGTATCCCACCACTGCCTTCTGGTCTTGAGGGTTTCTTGTGACAGGTCTGCTGTAAATCTTTTTTTGGGGGGCGGGGCACACCCATTTGATGCTCAAGGGTTACTCCTGGCTAAGCACTCAGAAATTGCCCCTGGTTTGGGGGGACCATCTGGGATGCCGGGGGATGGAACCGCGGTCCTTCCTTGGCTAGCACTTGCAAGACCTTACCTCTAGCGCCACTTCTCTGGCCCCTGCTGTAAATCTTAGGGTGCCCCTTTGAATGCAATTTCCCTTTTTTGATCTTGCTGCTTTCAGTATTCTATCCCTATCTATGGGATTTGTCACTGTGACTAGGATGTGTCTTGGGGTGCATTTCTTCGTGTCTCTTTTAGCTGGTATCTTTGGGCATGCAGGATTTGGTTGCATGTCATATTTAGCTCTGAGAGGGTTTTTTTTTTGTAATGTCTTTGACTATTGATTCTTCCCGGGAATTTTCTTCCTGGGTCTCTGGGGGCTCGATTCTTTCGTTGTTTTGGTTGAGCTTATCAATGACTTTTACTTTCAACTGTTTACCTCGTTTGAGTATTTTTTCCATTGTCCGATCATATGCTTTCTTTTCCAGTCTATTGTGCTGTATGGAGTTTTTCTGCATCTCATCTTCCAGCCCGCTGATTCTATCTTCGGCTGCTGTTACTCTGTTGGAAAGGCTTTCCATTGAGTTTTTAATTTTATCTACTGAGTTTTTCAGTCCTGTCATTTTAGTTTGGAGTTCTCTGATTTCTATCTTTGTGTTCTCTTCAGCTTTATCTATTCTTTCTTTGAGTTCTATGAGCAACCTCCATATTACTACTCTAAACTCTTTGTCCGAGAGGTTACCTATGTGGGTGGTACTTTATGAGTCATCAGTAATGCCATCTTCATTCTCTATGCATGCTGTTGTCCTGCATTGTTTCCCCATGGACATGCTTGAAGCGTGGCTTTTACTGCGTGTCATGTTGGGGTTCGTGGGCTGGGAGATGAGTATGGCCACATAGTGAAGCTGAGCACCCGCACTCCTCCCTGCTTGTTTGTTTCCTGGCCTGTGAACCTTGATGGGATTAAGTTTGCTGGGGTGTTCCTTAGCAGCCTCACAGGGATCAGGAAGCCAAGAATAGAGGAATTTAGAGACTTTTTAAAGTAAAGGGCAGGATTCTGGTACCATCTTGTGGGCTGGGACTGATTACCTGGTTGGCCAAACCTTGATGAGATTAAGTTCACTGAGTTCTTCCTCAGAAGTCTCTTGCAGGGATCAGGAAGCCAAAAATGGAGGAATGCAGAGGCTTTTTAAAGGCAGTAGGCAGGAGATGGCAGCACCTTATGGGCTAGGACTACCTACATGGCAGGTGAACTTTGATGGGATTATGTTCACTGGGATCCTCCTCAGAAGTCTCCAGCAGGAATCATGAATCCCAGAAGAGATTTCTAATAAGTTTCCAGTACTGAAATGTGGTGCAGATTAGTTATCTTTAGGGCTTGACAATTTATAAAGCTTCTAGAGTCATGTTTTGTCCAGATGGTCAAATTGGAAAATCAGTTGAGTGAAATTATTTTAATCTTTCATTGTTGTTCTTCTAGAGGTACTGCATCCAAGAAGACTGTGTGTGATATCTGTTGACACTAAATTTAAGTCCCCCTCTTCCTCCACACGGAGGGATCTGAGAATATAAACTGTAATACATCACAATCTTCTCCACAGCTCATGGCTTACCAGAGACCTCTGAGAATCTGTGGGTGGCTATTTGTTATACAGCCTTATTTTAAAGGAAGGACTTCCAGGGGTTCTCATGAAGCCATGTGCTTATGAGACCCAATGACTTTCATCTTATTGAAAACATGCAAGCCCAAAGATGTGAGGCTGCTTAGGTCTTGGTGTGTTGGGGATTACTCAGACCACACTATTGATGTATAGGTGGCTTTTAAGAATGCAATTGTGATGCTTGGATAACCCTTGTAGTGTTGGGAATTGAACCAGAATTGGCCTATGCAATGCACTCACTCACTGTCCTATACTTTCTTTCCAGTCTCTACAAAAACTTCTTGTGTCAATAGGCAAATGACACAGGTGTTTGGGACAAGATCATAGTTCAACAGTATCAGGATTCTCAGATAGGGGAGTTGAAGCAAAAAGTCCTTTTATACCCTTGCTACACATTCTATCTACTTCCACCTTTACTTCCCATCCAACATCAGTGGAAATGGTGGAAAGAAGAAATCTTTCTGGTTATAACCATTGGTATCACTCACCAAGAGAATTGTTACTGTCCAACTAAAATTCTGGATCATAATTTCCCTTTCCTCTTGGGTATTTATGAATAAGCTCCATTATTCAAAAATAAACTATGATGAACAGAGATGACAAAGGACAACATGAGAGAGCATGGATGTGGGAGAGAGTGCTACTTACCTTTACGTTCTAATTTGGTTGTTAATTTTCTTTGCATCAGAGTCAGACCAAACTCATCTGATTCCTTCACCTTAGGGGCTGAGAGAGAAACTCAGTCAATTAAGGAAAAGAAAACCCTAAACTCTACATTCTACAATGGTCTAAATGAATAGGAGGATTTTCACATGCATTTTGCTTACTGACAATTTTGCTTACTGCAGTCATGTAGCATTCCCAAGACATTCATAGTGGTCCCAACTTTTTTCATTCAGAATGTCTGACACAGAATGAGTCTGCCCGGGTATCCTAAGCATCAACACCAGTAACATGCCCCTTGTCATCAGTTTTGGAAAAATTTAAACTTTTTGCCTTCGATTAAGAGAAATAAATGTCTTGCCTACATGCGCCTAAGCCTACTTTTCATTTGATTAAATCCAAGAGCCACGGAGACTAGAACAGACAAGGGAAGAGATGGGGAGAGTGACAAATACCTAGAAAATCAAATGAAAAGTCTCAGAGTAGTGGGGCTAGGATCAGGTACCCTGGAAACCATCCTGGAGGGGTTGGGGATTATGGTGGGTTCTTTAGAGCAACCAGTATAAAAGGCAGTTTTTCAGTTGATGCAGTCAATCTCAACTCTGCACTAAAAAATCTCCCTCCACAACTGTTTCTTTTGGTTTTAAAACTATAACCAAAACAACTAAGAAATTCCCTTTCATTGAGTAGAGTTGAAAAAGTGCCATCTACTCTGCAGATCTATCTTGCAGCCAGAGGAACACACTGATTTTGGGTAGGGCAATCTGTATGCAGATTTGAGCAGACAATGGAAAGAGGTCCTCATGACACTGGAAACCCTCAGGTAAGAGGAGCTTTTATGTTCCGTTACTCCCCAGAACAACACATTTGGAACCTGCAAAAAATGTGTTTCCAGTTCTTATAGGGAGTCTTACATCATATGACATTTCATGGAACGCATTTTCCCCTTTGGTATGAAAGTATTCTTTTTCACATCTGCGAATAGAATGTATAAAAAAATGTTTCTCACAAAATACGTCTCCTCGCAAGATCTGCTCCTTTTCCACGTGGTTCTTTAATGTTTTCTCTCTTCTCTTCTCTTTCTCTCTATTTTCTTCCTCCAGCCTCAATTTCTTTCTTTCTCCATTCCCTTTTCTTCCTCCTTTATTAGTTTTTCCATCCCGGGAAACATTTTTTTCGGAGTTGAAGGGCTGCAAATTCACTTTTGGGGCGAGAGTTCCAGAGGGTTCTGTGATGTCATTTTTAATTTTTACCTTCTTTTTTATGCTATTTTTGTGAGCAAGCAACTTCTTGATGCCATTTTTGATGGTACCAGGTGCTCGGAAGATTTCTTTCACAGAATTTTCAGGGATAACTAAATAAATAAAAAACAGGTGAGAAGTCTACAGGAGCTGATTATTCTTTCTCTCATACACACATATTATTAAAGTGCTAAGGAGAGATTAGTGGATGATCCTGCGATCCTAACCATCTACACCTCTATCATTAGATCTTTTAGGGAGAGCTGATTTGCTACTTGAGTATTTTCACATTTCAGGGGAAAGACAAAACTCACTTCTGCCTCAGACTACTTAAATGAAATACTTGCTCCTACCAAGCTAGGTTACAGATCCCAAAGTGATTAATTTTCCAGAATCCTCTAATATTGATACCTTCACACTGATATTCTCCAAAGATGGTCCAGTTCAGGTAGCTCAAGAAATTTGTCAAATTTTTATATTGCAAGATCATAGCTATAGCCATAGGCTGACCCATGTTCATTATTAAGAGTGCATCATTTGTGATTTCTGGTTAAAAGTTAAAGGACCACACACCTATTTCTCTCTCCTTTTTTCTCTCCCTTTTTAGTTTCTTCACCTCCATTAACTACTAAAGCAAAATGATTTTATTCTTTACAGAGAGGCATCTATATCTACTGGGTTAAATACATTTCCCATTTCCTTTCCCAAGTTGAATAATTGTCTTTGAAAATGCTCCTCTAATTCAATCCTTTTTATTCCCCAGGGCATCAATGACCTTTGAGGGGAGAATGCTAAAGATGAAAAAATCCAACAAGTAGAGTAAATAGAGTCATAAAATGTAACATGTTTGTTGTGTAGATAAAGCCTACACATGTAATATTAATTGATATACCCACATAACTTTCTCCCTGTTCTAGTTCCATGATAGACTCAATATTGATTTAGGGAAAAGGCTACTTTCTCTAAACTCATTTAAAATTCCATGAGATCTATAATCCAAAGATCTGTGCACATCCTTTTCCCAGGGATAGACTCAGGATATTTAGGAATAGCCAACAATGTGAAAGAAAGAAAGAAAGAAAGAAAGAAAGAAAGAAAGAAAGAAAGAAAGAAAGAAAGAAAGAAAGAAAGAAAGAAAGAAAGAAAGAAAGAAAGAAAGAAAGAAAGAAAGAAAGAAAGAGAGAGAAAGAGAGAGAGAGAGAAAGAAAGAAAGAAAGAAAGAAAGAAAAAGAGAGAGAAAGAGAGAGAAAGAAAGAAAGAGAAAGAAAAAGAAAGAAAGAAAGAAAGAAAGAGAAAGAAAAAGAAAGAAAGAAAGAAAGAAAGAGAAAGAAAGAAGAAAGAAAAGAAAACCACTGTTTTATAAAAATCAATTATATTGTTCTGTTAAACAATAGCTAGCATGAGTTCATCAAAGACTAGGCAAGAAAGTCAATTTACTCAGTTATGCTCCCAGATTCATTTTAGTGGGGTGGGGGTAGGAGTGGGGGTGGGGAATGGCAGGATGAGAATAACAAAGTAAACATCCATTTGGTACCTAACAAGAATACTAAAAAAAAGAAGTTGTATTCAAATATTTTTCTTGGTAACATTTTTATCTCTTCTCCCCCCCCACCCGTTTCTTCATCATTTTACTGATCTACACTGTAACAAAGTAGTAGAAAAGTAAACAAGAAGTCCACCATAGTTTGAATAATCAAAGGGAGAAAGTAAATATTGTGAAAATATATGTGCTTTTAATACATTGCTGTTCCTTGGATATCAATTGAAGGCTGCTAGGACATAAAAGCTACCTTTCTCATTTTAATAAAAGAGCCCAGTTATTTATCATCTACATATAGGTCTGAAACAAACTCTACTCATACAAGTCATGCATCCGGAAGCACTGTGCTGGCCTCCTGGGAGTCTGTTTCAGCACCTTTGCCCAATGCTGCATATCAAGTGTGGACTGTCATGTGCTAATCACCTGAAGGCCTTCCCCTGGAGGCAAGTCACAAAACATAATTGGGTTCATGGGTCACTGCATCTCTTCCCAGGATCCAGTATGAAAAATGAACAGGAAACACCAAATCTCTGGAAATTTCCTTTGTGCAATCAGTAACATAAAACTGGGGACCTTTAATAAATAATGAGGTGAGGGTTGCAGCCCACACCAGTCAAGTCTAAACATCTGCTTTCAGTTTAGGTTTTTGAAGTTCCCATTTCTCCTATTAAAAAATGAAAACATCACATAACCTTTGTGGTATCAACAATTTTACTCCCATATTGTAGAAGGAGCACTGTGTTAAAAGATTTGGAAAACATACATAAAGATTCTGGAGGCATCTATCTAGGAGTGAGTAGATTAAGCTCTATCTTGGTACTATTGTTTCCAATTTGACAAAACCAGGTACTTCTAGAAAAACCTTTTTCTTTCTCTCTTTCTCTCTTTCTCTCTTTCTCTCTTTCTCTCTCTCTCTCTCTCTTTCTTTCTTTCTTTCTTTCTTTCTTTCTTTCTTTCTTTCTTTCTTTCTTTCTTTCTTTCTTTCTTTCTTTCTTTCTTTCTTTCTTTCTTTCTTTCTTTCTTTCTTTCTTTCTTTCTTTCTTCTTTCTTTCTTCTTTCTTTCTTCCTTTCTTTCTTCCTTCTTCTTCCTTCTTCCTTCCTTCCTTCCTTCCTTCCTTCCTTCCTTCCTTCCTTCCTTCCTTCCTTCCTTCCTTCCTTCCTTCCTTCCTTCCTTCCTTCCTTCCTTCCTTCCTTCTTTCTTTCCCTTTTCTTTCCTTTCCTTTCTTTTCTTTTCTTTTCTTTTCTTTTCTTTTCTTTTCTTTTCTTTTCTTTTCTTATCTTATCTTAACTTTTCTTTTCTTTCTGCCATACCCAGTGACACTCAAGGTTACTCCTGACTCTGCACTCAGAAATCATTCCTAAAAGGCTCAAGGGACCATTTGGATGCTAGGGATCAAACCTGGATGAGCCATGTGCAAGGCCTCTGTGCTAGCCCTAAAAATTCTTGACTATTCTGGGCCCGGAGAGATAGCACAGCGGTGTTTGCCTTGCAAGCAGCCGATCCAGGACCAAAGGTGGTTGGTTCGAATCCCGATGTCCCATATGGTCCCCCATGCCTGCCAGGAGCTATTTCTGAGCAGACAGCCAGGAGTAACCCCTGAGCACCGCTGGATGTGGCCCAAAAACCAAAAAAAAAAAAAATTCTTGACTATTCTATCATTTTCTTCATGATATGGATATGTAGGGGAAAGTTACAGTGGGGGGGGGGGTTCTGCAGCATGTTTAGGAACCTAAGAAATAAAAGCAGAAATTTGAGGGGCCAGAGCAGTGGCACAAGTGCTAAAGCATTTGCCTTGCACGCACTAGCCTAGGACAGACCGCGGTTCGATCCTCAGCGTCCTATATGGTCCCCCAAGCCAGGAGCAATTTCTGAGCTCATAGCCAGGAGTAACCCCTGAGCCTCACAGGATGTGGCCGAAAAACCAAATAAATAAATAAATAAATAAATAAATAAAAGCAGAAATTTCAGAGTTTTCTGATTCACAGGCCAATCTTTTATATATATATATATACACACATACATATATATATATATATATCTTCATTTAAACAGCTTGATTAAAAATATGATTGTAGTTGGGTTACAGTCATGCAAAGAACACCACCCTTCACCAGAGCAACATTCCCATCACCAATGTCACAGATCTCCTTCCTCCCTACCCGACCCCCACCTGTACTCTAGACAGTCTTCTACTTCCCTCGTTCATTCACATTGTTATGATAGTTCTCAATGTAGTTATTTCTCTAACAACACTCATCACTCTTTATGGTGAGCTGGACATTCCAGCCCTCCTCTCTTTGTCTCTGAGAATTATTGCAAATGTCTTTTATTTTTTCTTAAAACCCATAGATGACTGAGACTATTCTGCGTCTAGCTCTCTCCCTCTGACTTATTTCACTCAGCATAATAGATTCCATGTACATTCATGTATAGGAACATTTTCATGACTTCATCTCTCCTGATGGCTGCATAATATTCCATTGTGTGTATGTATCACCATTTCTTTAGCCATTCATTTGTTGAAGGGCATCTTGGCTGTTTCCAGTGTCTGACTATTGTAAATAGAGCTGCAACAAATATAGGTATGAAGAAGGGGTTTTTGTATTGTATTTTTATATTCCTAGGGTATATCCCTAAGAGTGGTATAGCTGGATTGTATGGGAGTTCAATTTCCAGTTTTTGGAGGAATCTTCATATTGTTTTCCCTTAAGGTTGGACTAGACTGCATTCCCACCAGCAGTGCAAAAGAGCCAAAAATGATAGGGAAGAAATGGACATTAAGAAAACAGGCCAATCTTTTGTAGATGAAATTGACAATGTCTTTGGGAGACATTTAAAAACTTTTAAAATGTTTTGAGAAACCTGAAAAGCTTAGCTTTGCTTAAAGGAGGTGACATTAAGATGTTCTGGAAGGAACATGATTTTTACAAACATTCACACTTGTGCTGATTTCCCCAGACCATCTGGCAAGGGAAATATATTCTGATCTGAGGTTGAAAACTGTTCTGGAAGGAAAGGTTTACTTGTGTATGAGAAATGTGCAATTGGGAAATCTAGTTTTTCTTTGGGGGAAGGATATTGATTCTTTGATCCATGCTTTCTAATCATCAAGCCTATACTAAATTTCTTTTTGCCTCTGTTTCATCAGGAAAGAAAATAGTTGGGGGAAGTTTTGCTTTATTTATTTATTTATTTATTGTCTGTTTAATTTAGGGCCACATCCAGTGGTGCTCAGGACTCACTCCTAGTTCTGTGGTCAGGGATCACTACTGGCATGCTTGGGGGACCATATGGGGTACCAGAAATCAAGTATTTGCCTGGGTTTGTAGCATACCAATCAAATTCCTTTCTTGTAGTACTATGGGGAAGTTTGAAATGAGTGAAATTTACAGATTAAAACATTAGTGTGATACCTTTATGGCTTGTGTTTGCCATTATTTTTATAATTCATCACCTAAGTGCTTAAAATCTTTGGCTGAGTTAAAAAATATTTCACCAATCATAGCACCACACCTCTAATGTTTATATTATAGTTAAAAAAAAGATATTGGAATGGCTTGGTGGTAGCCAGACTACAAGCTGAATTAAATCAGAATCACAGTTATAAAAACTAAGGAAATTACCTTTCCAAAAAAGCATCTGTGGCATTTAATTAAATGATTTATGGTTTGGAGCCACTTCTAACTGTGCTTAGAAGAATAATATGGGGTTCTGAAGTTCTACCTCTACGGGTAGACCACATGCAAGGCTGTATTATCTTTCTGGCCTGAATGTCTTGTTAAGTATTATCTCAAGTAACCATCAAATCAATATCAAAGACCAGGTATGATTATTTTGACTTTGCAGGCATGGTGACTGGCCACTGAGAAGTTAAATCACTTGTTCTCTGTCCACTTTTTGTCGGTTGAGGAGGCAGGAACCAAGTTTCTGTAATTTGATTTCAGAAGCCATGCCCCACAGTAGTGAAATCACAGTGTCCTTTCCAGAACTGCCATGGCCCACATGGGTGATATCTAAGTTTGGATTTTCTTAAAACTACATGAACACTTAGGAGACTTCTTCCTCAGGAGAATGTAAGGCTGTTCCTCTAAGCTGCCTTCTGGTTTGCAGTGCTGAAGGGGACTATTGCAATAACATTGAAATCACAGAAAAAGTCTCTCTAATGGAGGGGTTGAGAGATGGTTCAGAGGTCACAGTGTTTGCCTCACAACCAATGAGGCTGGGAGTTTGATCTCTGATGTTGTTCACATCAAGGCCACTGTTTTGTGCTTCATTTTTGGTGCAAAGTCAGCTGTGTGCAAGGAGCACAACTAAAATGTGGAAGCATTTAATGTGTGCAAGTACCACAGTGATTCTCAGTGAGCACTAGAAGCAGAATGTGTGCAAGAGGCACAACTGAAATGAAGACAAGCCCTAGAGAGCATTTCAAACAAGTATCTGCGTGACTCTGTCACTACAATGACAGCAACAAAGGCAAGGGCGGGAGTAGTGTCACACTATCAATAGAAATTTCTGCAAGTCTATGAGTATCACGGACAGAAGGCTTGATAAACCCTTAAGGTAGTTGGCTGTTCCATATACCTCCTAAGAAATATTTAACCAGCAGGCCTGCTGGGATGTTTACTCCCCTGTGTGGATCACTGGAAATATTTCTGAGGTTCATGTTATGATACTGACATTATATTTTCTTCATATTATTTGGCTTAAAATTAATTCCCCCCTTCTGCTGGTATTCACAGGCAAAATATAGCCTCAGTTAAATTTCTCTTTACCTGGAAGATTCATCATCGAAAACAATTTCTTTTCTCCTTGTCTTACGATGCCATCGCAGTTTGTAACAGAAAGGATTGCTTTGCTTCATGACTTCACCTAGATACTTGGAATACCTGCTAACTAATCTACACTCCAAAAAGTTTGGCTAGAATAGCGTTGGGCTCTGTACCCCTTTCATTTAAGTTAATCTCTTTCAAAATCAGACTTTAGGAAGTTAGTCTTAGCCTCTAGAGTTAGAATCCTGTTCCCTTAGGTAAAGGGAATTTGATATAGAAAACTGGCTTCTTGCTAATATATTAATTTACATCAGTAGGACACCTAGGGCCAGGCTAGAGAGAAACTATTTTGAGATGTTAAAACTTCCCTTCAGGGCGGAGAGATAGCCTGGAGGTAGGATGTTTGCCTTTCATGCAGAAGGTGGATGGTTCAAATCCCGGCATCCCATATGGTCCCCTGTGCCTGCCAGGGGCGATTTCTGAGCACAGAGCCAGATGTAACCCCTGAGTGCTGCCAGGTGTGACCCAAATACCAAAACAAACAAACAAACAAAAAACAAAAAACTTCCCTTTGTTTTATTCTCTGGGTTCCTAACTGAACTGTAACCTATTCTAATGTTTACCAACCACATAGAGCCGTGTATATTGTTTTAAAGATCAAACAATGTATACTGATAAGTTTCTGTTGTACTTTGCATAGAAACAAAATGTGATCATTCTTTTTTTTACTTGTGACTGGTAATGTACCCTTTATAAAAACCTTTAGTCTGGATATTAAACGTAGAACACTGTCCTCCACACACATTTGTGTGTGCTCTCATTTCTTCATATTTTACCACCCATGCATCCACTCTCCTCAAGAGGACTCAAAGAAGCCCTTCAATGCATTGGTACCCCAAGAGCTAAACCGCAGCATCTGGCGCTCCACACCTGGGATCTTCAGAGGAAAATAAGGTATCTCTCTCTGTCTTTTTTCTTTTCATTTTTATTTTTTTAGGTGCATAAATTGGACCTCATCAAGAGTGTCTAGGATTCCCTGGTATACAAGACCAGGCTATCAAGATGAGAAGGTACAAGGCTAACACTGGCAGGGAATTTTGAGATGTCCAAATTTCCCACGTTTTTCTCGTATCTTCTACCTTTATGTCTGTTACTCATTTTATACTGTTTGTCAATCTGCGTGAATTTGAAAGTTTCTTTTGAGTTGTGCATTGGAATTGTATGTTGGAATTGTGTGTTGGAACAGTGAGTGCTTTTTACTATGATCAAGTATCTCGTGGATATGTAAACTTTGACCAGCTGCTTTTCTAGGTGGAAACCGGCTGCAGAAAAAAAGGAAAAAAAACGTGGTACTTCTCTTTTAAACCCAAGCCAGGTGAGGGCCTTGCAACTGGCTCACTTTGCTCCCTACCCAGGGGAAGAGAATCTTCCCAAGGTACCTGTTGTCTTTATGCTAATAGTAAACGAATAACTAGTACCAAAAAAAGTCTGTTTTTTTTAAAGTTCCCAAGTTTCTCGAACATTTGAAGTTTTTAAGAATAAAGAATTGCTTAAATAATGTTGCAATTTTTTATGGTCAACCTTTTTCAGATAATATTGCTAACTTTGTGAGTGCATGATATTGTTAAGAACTTAATTTCATTAACATTTTTAAAATTTAATGTTGGTCATATGATAACTTAATGAGACATGATATTATCTATGATATTATCTATGGGTCAGAATAATATTTTCAATGGTATCTGATTATAATGATACTTTATTGTCACCCTAAAAATGGGAGGTTTATGATACTAATTTTAAGTGTCTTTAATAAGCACCTCTAACATAAAGGCAGTTTTCATATTTCCCTCTTTGGGCCTTAATGCTAAATTCTAGAATGCTAGCTTGGGAAGCTGGTGTGCTCTTAGAACAAACTTGAGCACCTAGCACATAAGCCCCTTCCAGAGCTTCTAGCTGGGGGTTTGCGCACCACCCAGCGGCACTGGCTTTACTCTAACTGCACACAGTCAGCACTTGTCAGTGATTACCATAAAAATTTTTGTTATTCCACTTTCAAAGGAAGCCTTAAATTTTACCAGAATGTAGTACTTTATTTGGTAAAAGGGAACCTCTCCCCAGACTCTAAAAACTTTAACTCTTGTAGCTAAATTGCATTAAAGCTAATTAATCAGGCCATTGATAATTAGTCAATTAGTGCAAAATTATTTCACCTATGGCTACTGTTAAATTTCAAAAACCTACCTCCACTCCCACAGGTTGCATTTGGCAAATAAAACCAGAGGAGTGAATTTATATATTCTTTGCAAAGATAAATTGTTACCCATATATGGTGACCTTGGTAATCAAGATCCAATAGTAATAAGGTTAGAAATAGGAGTGTAACTGTGATTTATAAAAAAAAAATAGTGGATTTATGATATTTCATGATCAAACTGAATTATTTTTCTAAATTAGAAATAATCTAACGTTTTGTTTTGTTTTGTTTTGTTTTGTTATGGGTCACACCTGGCAGTGCTCAGGGGTTACTCCTGGCTCTCAGCTCAGAAATCGCCCCTGGCAGGCTTGGGGGACCATATGGTATGCCGGGATTCGAACCACTGTCCTTGGGCATGCAAGGTAAATGCTCAACCTCCATACTATCTCTCCGGCCCGAAATAATCTAATGTTTTACATAGAGAATTTTAGAAAATAGGAACTTAGATGCTCTTAAACTCATGTTACAGTGCTCATAAAAATATAAATTATAAAAATCTAAATTTTCAAAATGCAATTTAAAATTTAATCCTTGAACTGTGTGTTCTGTAAATTTGAGAAACATTGCTTTTATTCTTGGCACCTCCAGTATTTTTTCTTTTTGTTGTTGTAATGCTTAATGATTATGTTAGTTTTCATATATACAGGCAGAAAATTCCCTCTGTAATGTAGATCATTCTTCATGCAGACAGGGAATCTTTTTTTTATTTAAACAACTTTATTACATACATGATTGTGTTTGGGTTTCAGTCATGTAAAGAACACCACCCATCACCAGTGCAACATTCCAATCACCAATGTCCCAAATCTCCCTCCTCCTCACCCAACCCCCGCCTGTACTCTAGACAGGCTTTCTATTTCCCTCGTACATTCTCATTATTAGGATAGTTCAAAATGTAGTTATTTCTCTAACTAAACTCATCCCTGTTTGTGGTGAGCTTCATGAGGTGAGCTGTAACTTCCATCTCTTTTCTCTTTTGTGTCTGAAAGTTATCATTGCAAGAATGTCTTTCATTTTTCTTAAAACCCATAGATGAATGAGACCATTCTGCATCTTTCTCTTTCTCTCTGACTTATTTCACTCAGCATAATAGATTCAATGTACATCCATAGGAAAATTTTATGACTTCATCTCTCCTGACAGCTGCATAATATTCCATTGTGTATATGTACCACAGTTTCTTTAGCCATTCATCTTTGAAGGGTATCTTGGCTGCTTCCAGAGTCTTGCTATGGTAAATAGTGCTGCAATGACTATAGGTGTAAGGGAGGGAATTTTGTATTGTACTTTTATGTTCCTAGGGTATATTCCTAGGAGTGGTATAACTGGGTCGTATGGGAGCTCGATTTCCAGTTTTTGGAGGAATCTCCATATTGCTTTCCATAAAGGTTGAACTAGACGGCATTCCCACCAGCAGTGGATAAGAGTTCCTTTCTCTCCACATCCCCGCCAACACTGCTTGTTCTCATTCTTTGTGATGTGTGCCAATCTCTGTGGTGTGAGGTGGTCCCTCATAGTTGTTTTGGTTTGCATCTCCCTGATGATTAGTGATGTGGAGCACTTTTTCATGTGTCTTTTGGCCATTTGTATTTCTTCTTTGTCAAAGTGTCCGACAGGGAATCTTAAGCCAGCTAAGGGACTCCAAAGTCCTCAATGGGTGTCTCAAAAGGAGATTTCTCCAATCTTACTGAATTTATATTTATAACATAACATAAAATTATTACTAACTTTCTGTAGTTTATTGAACTAAATGCATTTTTAGAGGACTTAACTTAAAGCCCAACCCTCTTGAGTAACCTATACTGAAAGTTATTGATTGTAACAGCCTGGTCACAGGTAACTGAAAGGTATACATGCAATCACTACTCTAGCTTGAGCTTTACCAGGGAAAACTTACTCTGAAATAAAGTAAGAAATAACAGTAAAGTTAACTCAGCTGTGTCTTCTCCCTGTATATCATTCAAGAACTTTTCCCAAAAAAGTCTGGCAGTGTGTCTTTATACGAATGCCTAAATACTCAGGGAACAAGTATATCTTCTAGATTAATAATTTTCACAAATATACTTGCTACTGAACTTTTTATTTCTTTTTTCTTCAATTGTATTTTAATATTTCTTCCTATTTTATTTTCAATTTTTCCAATAAACTTGCTCTCCTTTATCTTAAAACAAATATGTTATGATCAGTTATGTCAACTATGTGATTTTCTTTAAATATAAAAATTTTAAAGTATAGAATAATTATTTTATAATCTTATGTATAGCTAAATTAACAAAGACTGTAAAACTTGCAATATATGGTAAAATTTTTGCTTCTCTTATTTTCCTTATATTTCTGAGTCGAAAATATGCCTATACTTACCATTCCTTTATTAATTACTTATAATTAAAATACATTTAAATATTGTGACTACAAGAAATTTGCCTTGCTTCATTACAATTTTCAAATAGATAATGCTATATGATGATGCTTTGACTTGATTTAAGTGTTATCATTTCAAAGGAAGCTCTGTCCTTCCAAATAAAGAGGACCACTTGAAGCTCCAGGGCCTGATCTATTCAAGTAATATTCCACTGTCTAATCAACCTGATATTTTTCAGAAATTGAAACTGCCGAACCTAACCCATCAATTGCATCATTTAGAGTCAAGTTAGCATAAGATTTCATTCTTTTTTGTACTCCTTTGCAGTTCTTTGCCACCCTGAGGAAGACAGAGGATGGTCTTTTTGCCTACACTCCCTTTGCAATATTTCTAAGATGATAGAATCTCTAGAATATAGAACTAGAAGGGAAATTTGCAGCTTTCCCTGGAAATGTTTAGGGTATTAAAGTTAATACAGGCCTAGAGACATTTTCTCTTGGACCCATTTAAGAGTAAGCAACAATATTGTTGCCCTCTTTACACTAACTCCTAGCTATTTTCCTAGGTGTGCAGAAGAAAGGTGACAAGACAGGTGACAAAAGAACTGTCTTCTCACCTGGACGGACAGAGAGAAAGGACTCCTTGCACAGTCAGCTGACTAAACCCCCAGGGCAGAATGCAGATCATCCTGATAACTCCCACTGATAGCTGTAATCTCTGGAAACCGCCTGGGATCAGATGATATCAGAGCCTGCAGCTGAGACCAAATGCATTGTGACAGCATCTAAAAGACTGTCAAACTAAAAATATCGCTTCTTGCTCTTATGTATATATGTTTCTTGTTAAGCCTATTTTGTTTAACAGCAGCTACTAATATAGTTCTACTATCTATCTAGAATTATTGTTTTATTCAAAAAAGGAGACCCGGGGCCAAAGAAATAGCATGGAGGTATGGTGTTCGCCTTGCATGCAGAAGGACAGAGGTTCAAATACCGGCATTCCATATGGTCCCCCAAGCCTGCCAGGAGCGATTTCTGAGTAGAGAGCCAGGAGTAACCCCCTGAGCGCAGCCAGGTGTGACCCAAAAACGAAAAAAAAAATGGAGACCAGCATTCAATCACTGATATTCCTACCAAAGTTTGTTTATATTTTCTATTGTTTAATTCTTCTATTTTAAATTTAAATTTTCTATTCTTATGGCAAAAGCAGATGTTAGTATTTCTCCATTCTTTTGCTCCTCATAACTTTTTTGCAAAAAAATTGTTTTAGACACCAAATCCAAAGTCAATGACAACAGAATCGATACCCAATCTACAACAAGCTAGACACAGAGGTTACCACTTATATTAGCAGCCTGAGGGGCAAAGGAGGGGGATATGGAATGCATGCTGGGAACAGGGTGGAGGGAGGACAACATTGGTGGTGGGAATACCCCTAACTCAATGTCATTATGTAACTAAAATATTACTGTGACTCAGGCAAAGGAGGGGGATATGGAATGCATGCTGGGAACAGGGTGGAGGGAGGACAACATTGGTGGTGGGAATACCCCTAACTCAATGTCATTATGTAACTAAAATATTACTGTGATTTTTAATCCACTGTGGTAAAAATAAAAATTAAAATTCCTAAAAACAAAACCAAAACCAAAAATTTTGTTTTAACTATTTGTTTTAACTCCTCATTGTCAAGAAAGTTTTTCAGTCTTTATTATACTAATGCTACCAGCCTATGTTTAGGTCTTTGTAAAGATAGATAATAACTGGTATTCCAGCCATCATACTATCTTGACCACCTGGCTAACAGATTTTTTAATAAATTACAGCTTCTGAATCCCACATTGTTATCCCTGGGATTGGATTGCTGCTCATAATTTTTGGTGCCATTTATTTAAATTTATTTAAAATTAATTTAAAATTTATATCTTTATTTAAGCACCGTGATTACAAATATGGTAGTAGTTGGGTTTCAGTCATGTAAAGAATAAACCCCTTGACCAGTGCAACATTTCCATCATCAATGTCCCAAATCTCCCTCCTCCCCATCCCACCTCCACCTAGACAGGTTTTCTACTTCCCTCATTCATTCACATTGTTAGAATAGTTCTCAATGTAGTTATCTCTAACAGCACACATCACTCTTTTTCTCTACAGCAAGGGGAATTAAAAATGAGATTTGATACCATTAAAAAGGAGGCAAAATGTCATACTATCAATAGAAATTTCTGCAGGTCTATGAGGGCTGTGGACAGAAGGCTCACTAAACCCTTAGCATGGATGGCTATTCCATATACCGCCCAAGAAATATTTAACCAAAAGGCCCGCTGGGATGTTTACTCCCCTGTGTGGATCACTGAAAATATTTCTAAGATTCGTATTATGATACTGACATTATATTCCCTTTATATTATTTGGCATAAAATTAATTTCCTTCTGCTGGTATCCACAGGCAAAATATAGCCTTGATTAAATTTCTTTTTACCTGGAAGATTCAGCATCAAAAAATTTCTTTCTTCTTATCTTAGAATGCCATAACAGTTTGTAACAGAAAATATTGCTTTGCTTCAGGGACTTCCCCTAGATACTTTGAATACCTGCTAACTAATCTACACTCCAAAAAGTTTTGGCTAGAATAGCATTGAATTCTGTACCCCTTTCATTTTTAACTTTATCTCTTTCAATACTAGACCTTAGGAAGTTAGTCTTAGCCCTTAACTAAGTTCCCTTAAGTAAAGGGAATTTGATATAGAAAACCAGGCTTCTTGTGAATCCTTTAATTTACATCAGTAGGATACCTAGGGCCAGGCAAAAGAGGAACTACTTTGAGATGTTAAAACTTACCTTCCCTGTAATCCTCTAGGGCCAAGGGTCCTCAAACTTTTTAAACAGGAGGCCAGTTCACTGTCCCTCAGACCATTGGAGGGTCTGACTATAGTAAAAATAAAACTTATGAATGAATTATTATGCACACTGCATATATCTTATTTTGCAATGAAGAAACAAAACAGATACAAATACAATATGTGGCCCATGGGCCATAGTTTGAGGACCACTGCTAGGCTCTAATTGAACTGTATTCTATTCTAAATTCCTACAATTCTAAATTCTAAAATTCTACGTTACTTGGAATTGTGGTGGCGCAAGTGTTGGCATCTGCCTCGCCAGTGGCAGCCAAGGACAGACTGTGGTTTCCTGACCCTGCATCCCATTGGGTTCCCAAAACAGGGAACAATTTCTGAGTCCATAGCCAGGTGAAACCAATTCTTGTCATGGGCTGTGGCCCAAAATCCATAAAGGAAACACAAAAACCCATAAATAATGAAATAAAATTCTATATTGATAAATCTCTACATTTTAGTCTAAAATTCTAAGATTCTAAATTCCAAAATTCTTAATTCTATATTCTAAGAATCTAAATTTTATATTCTACAATTCTAAATTCTAAATTTCTAATTCATATATTCTAAAATCCCAAATACAATATATTAAAATTTTAGATTCTAAACTCTAAAATACTAAATTCTTAAATTCTAAATTACATATTCTAAAATTCTAAATTCTATATTCTAAAATTCGAAATTCTAAAATTCTGTATTCTGTATTCTAAAATTCTAAATTCTAAATTCCAATTCTAAATTTTAAAATTCTAAATTCCATATTTTAAAATTCTAAATTCTAAATTCGACATTCAAAAACTCCAAATTCTAAATTCTATATTCCAAAATCTAAATTCTAAATTCTAAAATTCTAAATTCCATATTCTAAAATTCTAAATTCTGTATTATAAAAATTAAATTCTAAATTATAAAATTCTATATTCTAAAATTATGAAATCTAAATTCCAAAATTCTAAATCCTATTCTAAAATTCTAAATTCCATATGCGAAAATTCTACATTCTAAATTCTAAAATTCTAAATTCTATATTCTAAAAATCTAAATTCTAAATTCTAAATTCTAATTCTATATTCCAAAATCTAAATTCCAACTTCTAAAATTCTAAATTCTATATTCTAAAAATCTAAATTCTAAATTCTAAAATTCTAAATTTCATATTCTAAAATTCTAAATTCTGTATTATAAAAATTAAATTCTAAAATTCTATATTCTAAAATTATGAAATCTAAATTCTAAAATACTAAATCCTATTCTAAAATTCTAAATTCCATATGCGAAAATTCTACATTCTAAATTCTAAAATTCTAAATTCTATATTGTAAAATTCTAAATTCTAAAAATCTAAATTCTAAATTCTAATTCTATATTCCAAAATCTAAATTCCAAATTCTAAAATTCTAAATTCTATATTCTAAAAATCTAAATTCTAAATTCTAAAATTCTAAATTCTATATTCTAAAATTATAAAATCTAAATTCTAAAATTCTAAATTCTATTCTAAAATTCTAAAATCTATATGCGAAAATTCTACATTCTACATTCTAAAATTCTATATTCTAAAATTCTAAATTCTAAATTCTAAAATTCTAAATTCTAAATTCAAAATTCTAATTCTATATTCCAAAATCTAAATTCCAAATTCTAAAATTCTAAATTCTATATTCTAAAATTCTAAAATCTGTATTATAAAATTCTAAATTCGAAATTCAAAAATTCTAAATTCTAAATTCTATATTCCAAAATTTAAATTCTAAATTCTAAAATTCTAAATTCCATATTCTAAAATTCTAAATTCTGTATTATAAAAATTAAATTCTAAATTCTAAAATTCTATATTCTAAAATTATGAAATCTAAATTCTAAAATTCTAAATCCTATTCTAAAATTCTAAATTCCATATGCGAAAATTCTACATTCTAAATTCTAAATTTCTAAATTCTATATTCTAAAATTCTAAATTCTAAATTCTAAAATTGTAAATTCTAATTCTATATTCTAAAATCTAAATTCCAACTTCTAAAATTCTAAATTCTATATTCTAAAAATCTAAATTATAAATTCTAAAATTCTAAATTTCATATTCTAAAATTCTAAATTCTGTATTATAAAAATTAAATTCTAAATTTTATAATTCTATATTCTATATTCTAAAATTATGAAATCTAAATTCCAAAATTCTAAATTCTATTCTAAAATTCTAAATTCCATATGTGAAAATTCTACATTCTAAATTCTAAAATTCTAAATTCTATATTGTAAAATTCTAAATTCTAAAAATCTAAATTCTAAATTCTAATTCTATATTCCAAAATCTAAATTCCAAATTCTAAAATTCTAAATTCTATATTCTAAAAATCTAAATTCTAAATTCTAAAATTCTATATTCTAAAATTATGAAATCTAAATTCTAAAATTCTAAATTCTATTCTAAAATTCTAAATTCGAGATGCTAAAATTCTACATTCTAAATTCTAAAATTCTAAGTTCTATGTTCTCAAATCTATGTTCTAAATTTCATATTCTAAAATTCTAAATTCTTTTTTTTTTTTTTTTGCATATTTTTTTTATTTAAACACCTTGATTACATACATGATTGTGTTTGGGTTTCAGTCATAAAAGGAACACCACCCATCACCAGTGCAACATTCCCATCACCCAAGTCCCAAATCTCCCTCCTCCCCACCCAACCCCTGCCTGTACCCTAAACAGGCTCTACATTTCCCTCGTACATTCTCAATATTAGGACAGTTCAAAATGTAGTTATTTCTCTAACTAAACTCATCACTCTTTGTGGTGAGCTTCCTGAGGTGAGCTGGAACTTCCAACTCTTTTCTCTTTTGTGTCTGAAAATTATTATTACAAGGGTGTCTTTCATTTTTCTTAAAACCCATAGATGAGTGAGACCATTCTGCGTTTTTCTCTCTCTCTCTGACTTATTTCACTCAGCATAATAGATTCCATGTACATCCATGTATAGGAAAATTTCATGACTTCATCTCTCCTGACAGCTGCATAATATTCCATTGTGTATATGTACCACAGTTTCTTTAGCCATTCGTCTGTTGAAGGGCATCTTGGTTGTTTCCAGAGTCTTGCTATGGTAAATAGAGCTGCAATGAATATAGGTGTAAGGAAGGGGTTTTTGTATTGTATTTTTGTGTTCCTAGGGTATATTCCTAGGAGTGGTATAGCTGGATCGTATGGGAGCTCGATTTCCAGTTTTTGGAGGAATCTCCATATCGCTTTCCATAAAGGTTGAACTAGACAGCATTCCCACCAGCAGTGGATAAGAGTTCCTTTCTCTCCACATCCCCGCCAACACTGTTTATTCTCATTCTTTGTGATGTGTGCCATTCTCTGGGGTGTGAGGTGGTATCTCATCGTTGTTTTGATTTGCATCTCCCTGATGATTAGTGATGTGGAACATTTTTTCATGTGTCTTTTGGCCATGTGTATTTCTTCTTTGTCAAAGTGTCTGTTCATTTCTTCTCCCCATTTTTTGATGGGGTTAGATGTTTTTTTCTTGTAGAGTTCTGTCAGTGCCTTGTATGTTTTGGAGATTAGCCACTTATCTGATGGGTATTGGGTGAATAGTTTCTCCCATTCAGTGGGTGGCTCTTGTATCCTGGGCACTATTTCCTTTGAGGTGCAGAAGCTTCTCAGCTTAATATATTCCCATCTGTTAATCTCTGCTTTCACTTGCTTGGAGAGTGCAGTTTCCTCCTTGAAGATGCCTGTAATGTCCTGGAGTGTTTTGCCTATGTGCTGTTCTATATATCTTATGGTTTTGGGGCTGATATCGAGGTCTTTAATCCATTTGGATTTTACCTTTGTACATGATGTTAGCTGGGGGTCTAAGTTTAATTTTTTGCAAGTGGCTATCCAATTGTGCCAACACCACTTGTTGAAGAGGCTTTCCCTGCTCCATTTAGGATTTCCTGCTCCTTTATCAAAAATTAGATGGTTGTATCTCTGGGGAACATTTTCTGAGTATTCAAGCCTATTCCACTGATCTGAGGACCTATCCTTATTCCAATACCATGCTGTTTTGATAACTGTTGCTTTGTAGTACAGTTTAAAGTTGGGAAAAGTAATTCCTCCCATATTCTTTTTCCCAATGATTGCTTTAGCTATTCGAGGGTGTTTATTGTTCCAAATGAATTTCAAAAGTGTCTGATCCACTTCTTTGAAGAATGTCATGGGTATCTTTAGAGGGATGGCATTAAATCTGTATAATGCCTTGGGGAGTATTGCCATTTTGATGATGTTAATCCTGCCAATCCATGAGCAGGGTATGCGTTTCCATTTCCGTGTGTCCTCTCTTATTTCTTGGAGCAGAGTTTTATAGTTTTCTTTGTATAGGTCCTTCACTTATTTAGTCAAGTTGATTCCAAGATATTTGAGTTTGTGTGGCACTATTGTGAATGGGGTTGTTTTCTTAATGTCCATTTCATCCTTATTACTATTGGTATATAGAAAGGCCATTGATTTTTGTGTGTTAATTTTGTAGCCTGCCACCTTGCTATATGAGTCTATTGTTTCTAGAAGCTTTTTGATAGAGTCTTTAGGGTTTTCTAAGTAGAGTATCATGTCATCTGCAAACAGTGAGAGCTTGACTTCTTCCTTTCCTATCTGGATTCCCTTGATATCCTTTTCTTGCCTAATCGCTATAGCAAGTACTTCCAGTGCTATGTTGAATAGGAGTGGTGAGAGAGGACAGCCTTGTCTTGTGCCAGAATTTAGAGGGAAGGCTTTCAGTTTTTCTCCATTGAGGATAATATTTGCCACTGGCTTGTGGTAGATGGCCTTCACTATATTGAGAAAGGTTCCCTCCATTCCCATCTTGCTGAGAGTTTTGATCAAGAATGGGTGTTGGACCTTATCAAATGCTTTCTCTGCATCTATTGATATGATCATGTGGTTTTTATTTTTCTTGTTATTGATGTTGTGTATTATGTTGATAGATTTACGGATGTTAAACCAGCCTTGCATTCCTGGGATGAAACCTACTTGATCGTAGTGGATGATCTTCTTAACGAGGCATTGAATCCTATTTGCCAGGATTTTGTTGAGGATCTTTGCATCTGCATTCATCAGTGATATTGGTCTGTAATTTTCTTTTTTGGTAGCATCTCTGTCTGGTTTAGGTATCAAGGTGATGTTGGCTTCATAAAAGCTATTTGGGAGTGTTTCTGTTTGTTCAATTTCATGAAAGAGTCTTGCCAAGATTGGCAGTAGTTCCTCTTGGAAAGTTTGATAGAATTCATTAGTGAATCCATCTGGACCTGGGCTTTTGTTTTTCGGCAGACATTTGATTACTGTTTTAATTTCATCAATGGTGATGGGGGTGTTTAGATATGCTACATCCTCTTCCTTCAACCGTGGAAGATTATAGGAGTCTAAGAATTTATCCATTTCTTCCAGGTTCTCATTTTTAGTGGCGTAGAGTTTTTCAAAGTAGTTTCTGATTACCCTTTGAATCTCTGTCATATCAGTAGTGATCTCTCCTTTTTCATTCCTGATACGAGTTATCAAGTTTCTCTCTCTCTCTCTTTCTTTGTTAGGTTTGCCAGTGGTCTATCAATCTTGTTTATTTTTTCAAAGAACCAACTTTTGCTTTCGTTGATCTTTCGGATTGTTTTTTGAGTTTCCACTTCGTTGATTTCTGCTCTCAGCTTTGTTATTTCCTTCTGTCTTCCTATTCTTGGGTCCTTTTGTTGAGCATTTTCTAGTTCTATTAAATGTGTCATTAAGCTACTCAGGTAAGCTCCTTCTTCCTTCCTGATGTGTGCTTGCAAAGCTATAAATTTTCCTCTCAGTACTGCTTTTGCTGTGTCCCATAAGTTCTGAGAGTTTGTGTCTTTATTGTCATTTGTTTCCAGGAACCTTTTTATTTCCTCCTTGATTTCATCTCGGACCCACTGGTTATTGAGCATGAGGCTGTTTAACTTCCAGGTGTTAAAGTGTTTCTTCTGAGTCCCTTTGGAATTCACAAATAATTTCAAAGCCTTGTGGTCAGCGAAGGTAGTCTGCAAAATTTCTATCCTCTTGATCTTATGGAGGTATGTTTTATGTGCCAGCATGTAGTCTATCCTGGAGAATGTCCCATGTACATTGGAGAAGAATGTGTATCCAGGTTTCTGGGGATGGAGTGTCCTATATATATCCACTAGGCCTCTTTCTTCCATTTCTCTCCTCAGGTCTAGTATATTCTTGTTGGGTTTCAGTCTGGTTGACCTGTCCAGTGTTGACAAAGCCGTGTTAAGGTCCCCCACAATTATTGTGTTGTTGTTGATATTATTTTTCAGATTTGTAAACAGTTGTATTAAATATTTTGCTGGCCCCTCATTCGGTGCATATATGTTTAGGAGAGTGAATTCTTCCTGCTCTACGTACCCCTTGATTAATATAAAATGTCCATCTTTGTCCCTTACAACCTTCCTGAGTATAAAGTTTGCATTATCTGATATTAGTATGGCCACTCCAGCTTTTTTATGGGTGTTGTTTGGATAATTTTTCTCCAGCCTTTTATTTTGAGTCTATGTTTGTTCTGACTATTCAGGTGTGTTTCTTGTAGGCAGCAGAAGGTTGGATTGAGTTTTTTGATCCATTTAGCCACTCTGTGTCTCTTAACTGGTGCATTTAGTCCATTGACGTTGAGAGAAAGAACTGTCCTGGGATTTAACGCCATCTTTATTTCAAAATTTGGTGTGTCTTTTGGGTAGTCTTGTCTTAGATTAGGTCTTTCAGTTTTTCTCTTAAGACTGGTTTTGTGTCTGTGAAGTTTCTGAGCTGTTTTTTGTTTGTGAAACCATGTATTCTTCCATCAAACCGGAAAGTGAGTTTTGCTGGGTATAGTATTCTGGGTGAAGCATTCATTTCATTCAGTCTTGTCACAATATCCCACCACTGCTTTCTGGCATTGAGTGTTTCTGGTGACAGGTCTGCTGTAAATCTCAGGGAAGCTTGCTTGAACATGATTTCCCCTTTTGATCTTGCTGTTTTCAGAATTCTGTCTCTATCTGTGGGATTTGTCATTGTGACTAGGATGTGTCTTGGGGTGGTTTTTCTGGGGTCTCTTTTGGTTGGTACTCTTCGGGCATGCAGGATTTGATCACATATATTCTTTAGCTCTGGAAGTTTCTCTTTAATGATGTTCTTGACCATTGATTCTTCCTGGAAATTTTCTTCCTGGGTCTCTGGGACTCCAATGATTCTTAAGTTGTTTCTGTTGATCTTATCATAGACTTCTATTTTTGTCTGTTCCCATTCTTTGACTAATTTTTCCATTGTCTGCTCATTTGCTTTAAGTTTTTTTGTCCAATCTCTCCTGCTGTATGGAATTGTTATGTATCTCATCTTCCACAGCACCAAGTCTATTCTCAGCTTCTGATACCCTGTCCCAGAGCTTATCCATTTTGTCATTCACTTCGTTTACTGACTTTTTCAGTCCTGTTAGTTGACATGTTATTTCAGTTTGGAGTTTTGTCATTTCTGCCTTCATATTTTCTTGGTTCTTATTAGTGTTCTGTTCAACTCGATCCATGGTTTCTTGGAGTCTGTTGAGCACCTTCCATATTGCTAGTCTAAAGTCCTTATCTGAGAGGTTGATTAGTTGTTCAGTCATTATCTGGTCCTCAGAATTGTCATCTTCATTCTCTATGTCTGATGCTGGCCTGCGTTGTTTCCCCATTGTCACACTTGTATTGTGGGTTTTTCTACGTGTTGTGGTGGTATTCATTGTCTATATGATGTAGGCAGCACACTCCTCTGGCTCCTCCCTTTCTGGATGGGCTGACTTGCCTCTAAGGGAGGGGAGTCCTCCGTGGATGAAGCCTCACACTGGGTCAAATCTTAGGCCCGAGCATGCAACAGAGAAGACAGTCCAGAGAGAAATGTTTGCTTCTGTGATATAGCGCCGTTCTTAGTGTGATTTTTCCTTCTTGTTGCAATGGAGTTCTTTCCTTAGAAAGAGTGCACGGCCGCGTAGCGAAGCGGAGCGGCCGTGCTCCTCTGAGCCTCTTTTTGCCCCACTCGCAAGAGTTTCACGCAAGAGGACAGTAGACAGACATAGACAGGTCACACTCACAGTCTTTCACAGTTGAGCCCCACTGGGCCAGTGTACTTTCGCGGATTTTCCCCGCCTGGTGTCACACACAGGGAGCCGGCTTTTGCCAAGATAGCATTGTTATCTCTTCCCGAATGTAGTTTCTTTGGAGTTAGCTTCCCAGGGCTCTGAGGAGAGCTTCCAGAGTTCAGGAAAGACAGAGAAGGGTAGGACAGGGCTCCCTTCCGGTGCTCAGTTCCTCAGAAGAAGCACAGCCCGGTGGAGACTTTGTAGGTAGAGCAATCAGCACTCTGCCTGAAAACCCCCACATGCAGCCATTTCTCACTCACTCACTGGCTCGCTGGGTAGCTCCCGAATGTAGTTTCTTTGGGGTTCACTTCCCAGGGCTCTGAGGAGAGCTTCCAGAGTTCAGGAAAGACAGAGAAGGGTCTGACAGGGCTCCCTTCCGGTGCTCAGTTCCTCAGAAGAAGCACAGCCCGGTGGAGATTCTGCAGGTAGAGCAGTCAGCACTCTGCCTGGAAACCCCCACCTGCAGCCATTTCTCACTCACTCACTCACTGGCTCGCTGGGTAGCTTCTGAATGTAGTTTCTTTGGGGTTCGCTTCCCAGGGCTCTGAGGAGAGCTTCCAGAGTTCAGGAAAGACAGAGAAGGGTAGGACAGGGCTCCCTTCCGGTGCTCAGTTCCTCAGAAGAAGCACAGCCCGGTGGAGATTCTGCAGGTAGAGCAGTCAGCACTCTGCCTGGAAACCCCCACCTGCAGCCTTTTCTCACTCACTCACTGGCTCGCTGGGTAGCTCCCGAATGTAGTTTCTTTGGGGTTCACTTCCCAGGGCTCTGAGGAGAGCTTCCAGAGTTCAGGAAAGACAGAGAAGGGTAGGACAGGGCTCCCTTCCGGTGCTCAGTTCCTCAGAAGAAGCACAGCCCGGTGGAGATTCTGCAGGTAGAGCAGTCAGCACTCTGCCTGGAAACCCCCACCTGCAGCCATTTCTCACTCACTCACTGGCTCGCTGGGTAGCTTCTGAATGTAGTTTCTTTGGGGTTCGCTTCCCAGGGCTCTGAGGAGAGCTTCCAGAGTTCAGGAAAGACAGAGAAGGGTCGGACAGGGCTCCCTTCCGGTGCTCAGTTCCTCAGAAGAAGCACAGCCCGGTGGAGATTCTGCAGGCAGAGCAGTCAGCACCTAAAATTCTAAATTCTATATTTTAAACATCTAACTTCTAAATTCTAAAATTCTATATTCTATATTCTAAAATTCTGAATTCTAGAATTCTAAATTATATTCTACAATTCTAAATTCCATATGCTAAAATTCTAAATTCTATATTTTAAATTCTAAATTCTAAAATTCTATATTCTAAAATACTAACTTGTGAAATTCCAAATGCAAAATTCTAAAATTCTAAATTCCATATGCTAAAATTTTAAATTCCTAATTCTAATATTCTAAATTCTATATTCTAAAATTCTTCATTCTAAATTCTAAAATTCTAAATTCTATATTCTAGAATCGACATTCTAAATTCTAAAATTCTAAATTCAATATTCTAAAGTCCTAAATTCTATATTCTAAATTCTACATTCTATATTCCATAATCTAAATTCTAAATTCTAAAATTCTAAATTCCATATTCTAAACATCTAAATTCTAAATTCTAAAATTCTAAGTTCTAAAATTCTAAAATTTATATTACAAAATTCTAAATTCTATTCTAATAATCTATATTCCATATGCTAAAATTCTAAATTCTATATTTTAAATTCTAAATTCTAAAATTCTATATTCTAAATTTCTTATTCTAAAATTCTATGTTCTCTATCAGGGGTCTTCAAACTTTTAAAAGTGGGGGCCGGATTACGGTCCCTTAATGAGCTGGAGGGCCGGACTATATGAGCTACTAATTCCTACTCACACTGCACATATCTTATATAAATAAAATGAAAACATTTATAAATAAACAGATCACGCACCAGTATTTCAATGGGAACTGTGGGCCTGCTTTTGGCTAAAGAGAGGGTCAATGTCCGGTTCCATATTTGACACTGCCAGCTGTAACTAATGATACAAGTGGGCATCACTTAATCTTCATCTGGTTGGAGATTTCAGATGTTTCATGCTTGAAAAAGTCTGTTCACAGGCATAAGTGCTACCAAAGATGGTTACCATTTTGAGTGCATGGTTCCTGATATTTGGATATATACTGAATGAATATGCTTGCTGGCAGGTATCTTGGCAACCAAACAGCGCTCACTGCTGGCGGCTGGATCAGACTCCTCTGCGGGCCTCATGTGGCCAGCGGCTATAGTGTGAAGACCCCTGTTCTATATTCAAATATTCTAAATTCTAAAACTCTAAATTCTTTATGCCAAAATTTTAAATTCTAAATTCTAAAATTCTAAATTCTACATTCTAAAATCTACATTCTAAATTCTAAAATTCTGAATACCATATTCTAAAATTCCAATTTCCATATTCTTAAATTCTAAATGCTCTAATTCTAAAATCTATATTCTAGAATTCTTATTTCTATATTCTAAAATCTAAGATTCTACATTCTAAAAAGTAAATTATAAATTCGATTCTAAAATGCGATAAAACAAACTTTGATTTCTAAACTCGAACATTCTAAATTATAGAGTCAAAACTTCTAGATTCTAACATTCTAAATTCTAAATTCCTACAATTCTAAATTCTAAAATTCTACATTACTTGGAATTGTGGTGGCGCAATATGTACCAAATGACACTTCATCCCCAGAAACCTGGATACACATTTTTCTCCTATGTACACGGGACATACTCCAGGATAGACTACATGCTGGCACATAAAACATACTTCCATAATATCAAGAAGATAGAGATTTTGCAGGCAACCTTTGCTGACCACAAGGCTCTGAAATTATATGTGAATTCTAAAGGGACACAGAAAAAAGTTTAACACCTGGAAGTTAAACAGCCTCCTACTGATTAAACAGTGGGTCCAAGATGAAATCAAAGAGGAAATCAAACTTTTCTGGAAACAAATGTAATAAAGACACAAACTATCAGAATTTACGGGACACAGCAAAAGCAGTACTGAGAGGAAAATTTATAGCTTTGCAAGCATACATCAGGAAGGATGAAGGGGCCTACCTGAATAGCTTAATGACACAGCTCATAGAATTAGAAAGTGCTCAATAAAAGGGCCCAAAAACAGGGAGACAGAAGGAAATAACAAAGCTGAGAGCAGAAATCAACGAAGTGGAAACCTAAAAAACAATCCGAAAGTTCAATGAAAGCAGAAGTTGGTTCTTTACTACAAAGCAATAGTTATCAAAACAGCGTGGTACTGGAATAAAGACAGGCCCTCAGATCAGTGGAATAGACTTGAATACTCAGAGAATGTTCTCCAGACATACAATCACCTAATTTTTGATAAAGGAGCAAGAAATCCTAAATAGAGCAAAGAAAGCCTCTTCAACAAGTGGTGTTGGCACAACTGGCTAGCCACTTGCAAAAAATTGAACTTAGACCCCCAGTTAACATCATGTATGAAGGTAAAATTCGAATGGATTAAAGACCTCGATATCAGACCCGAAACCATAAGATATATAAAACAACACATAAGCAAAACACTCCATGACATTGAGACTACAGGCATCTTCAAGGAGGAATCTGCACTTTCCAAGCAAGTGAAAGCAGAGATTAACAGATGGGAATATATTAAACTGAGAAGCTTCTGCACCTCAAAGGAAATAGTGCCCAGGATACAAGAGCCATCCACTAAGTGGGAGAAACTATTCACCCAATACCCATCAGATAAGGGGCTAATCTCCAAAATATACAAGGCACTGACAGAAATTTACAAGAAAAAAATCTAATCCCATCAAAAAATGGGGAGAAGAAATGGACAGACACTTTGTAATCAAAGTGTTTAAATGAAATATAAAAAAGAAGAGCCCCCAGAAATAAGAGGAAAAGGAGGCACCACAGTGGATTTGAATTTGATGAGACATCAGCTTAGTGTTCCATGGAACTAAACTTTTACCCATCACCACTTCATTGGGATCACAAAGAAAATCTTTCATGGAGGTGCATTACTTAACAGTCCCTCAAATAGAATTTGTCATAGACATTTGAGTGTAGGTTATTTTGCTGGGAGATTGTCATTCCAAAAGGCAGAAGTGGGGCAGACAGACTGTGGAAAGGTTCAAAGCTAAGTGTATCTCATTGGACACATCATCACTATGGGTGACTTGGGTACTTCAGGAAAGTAACATGAGATACATCTCTGAATAGCCTGATAGCAAAGGGGGAACCTGGGTATACATCATCAAATGGTTTCAAGCTATTCCTAGGGATGATAACTTGGGTTACCACTGTAACTCTAGGGATCTTAGAAGCCTTCTATTTTGTTTTTGTTTTTTGCTCAGGGGTTACTCCTGGCTCTACACTCAGAAGTCATTCCTGGCAGGCATGGGGGACCGTATAGGATGCCAGGATTCAAACCACCGTCCTTTTGCATGCAAAGCAAACACCTTACCTCCATTCTTTCTCTCCGGCCCCAAGCCTTCTATTTTTGGAGGTACTGGGGAATGTAACACTGGGTCTCACACATGTGACCTACCACTGAGCCACCCCCTGGCCTTTGGTAAGCCTTTGAGAGAAAGTCACAGGCCATATGCACAGTCCACTTTATCAGGACTAGCTACATGTATGGAAATGTCTATTGATTTATTGAATTTATGGTCATGCAAAGAATTGTGGCCTGGCCTATTAGAGGCATTCAGTATAGCACTCCCAGAACCCCATTCTGAGCATGAGAAAACTGTTCAGAGACATTAAGAAACTTACTAATGGGCCCGGAGAGATAGCACAGCGGCATTTCCCTTGCAAGCAGCCGATCCAGGACCAAAGGTGGTTGGTTCGAATCCCGGTGTCCCATATGGTCCCCCGTGCCTGTCAGGAGCTAGTTCTGAGCAGACAGCCAGGAGTAACCCCTGAGCATCGCCGGGTGTGGCCCAAAAACCAAAAAAAAAAAAAAGAAACTTGCTAATGACCAGACCCAGTCAGGATTGAGCTCAGATTTAGACCGTGGCCTTTCTGCTTTTGAGTCTGAGCTGCTGACCATCACACAAGGTGGCCTAAGAAAAGAACATAGGAAACTTTTATCTTCCAATATGGCAGCAAGAAAGAGCCTTCCCTCACACAGTCTAGATAGAAGCTGATGTACTACATATCCTCTGTGCTGGCCACTCAAGTTTCCAGGATTGCTCACTCCAACATACCCTTGCAATTCTCTTTCTGATTTTTTTCAGATAGTTTCAGGACAACATGGCACTCCCACAGAAGGATAAGAATACATTGAGTTGGGTGAACATTTAGTCCGAACTCCTTTGCCCATTGTCCATAGTTTACATTGGGAAGCCACTTTTACTTCACAATCCTTAAAAGATTGATCTCTATTTTCCACACTCTGTTCTTTCTTCCAGATGAAATGTTGCCCAGATTTTTGGTGCTTCCTCAGAGAATTAGATTTCTAGGTTCATTTTATTTGGTGATATTCTTTTTTTCAGGGTGAAAATGTTCCCAAGCAATGCTTAGGGAATGGGGTGGGAGCAATCCTGGTTATTGAAGGTGAACTGGACCAGAGGATACACAACTAATTGGGCTGGGAGATGTTAAGGAACCCCACAACTACCCTGACAGTACTTGGGGACCTCCGGAGTGACTTTAGCAGTGCTCAGGACACCATGTGGTGCTGGTGATCTAACTGGAGTCAGGTCCATGAGAGGAATACTCCTTAACTCCTGTGCTATCTCCCTGGCTCCTGGTTATTGTCTTTTTTTTTTTAAAAAAAGTAGACAGACTGCCCATTTATGGTTACTCATAGAGAGCCACATTACTGAAATCTCCATGTAGCCTTCTACCCATGTCTCATATATCTTGACCAAAACCTATAGGGCTATATAAACTTTTTCTGGCCATGCTGAATGGAGGCTAGTTTTCCTTACTAAACTAGATCATTGGAGTTGGATCAAATCAGAACAGATAGTGGACTGGGTTACATGTTCAGGCCCTCTCTGTGTAGTCAGTTATTATTATTATTCTAAGTGGTAGTAGTAGTAATAGTAATAGTAGTAGTAGTAGTAGTAGTAGTAGTAGTAGTAGTAGTAGTAGTAGTAGTAGTGGTGGTGGTGGTGGTTTGGGAGTTAAACCCAGTAGTGCTCAGAGATTACTCCTGGCTCTATGCTCAGGAATCACTCTGGCAGGCTTAAGAGACCATATGGGAAGCCAGGTATTGGAACTGGGTCAGTCTTTTAGTTATTTTTGTTTTTAGATTTGCGGTCTCCCCAGTGATGCTATGGGCTACAACTTGCAGAATTCAGGAATGCCCTGAGGTATCAGTGATTGAGTCTGGAACTCTGTGCATGCCATACATACATGCCAACCTTTGGATCCATCGATTTCACCCCTGCTGTTATATTTATTGGAAAACATGGGGACCTTTTTGAGGGTAAAATTAGAGAGAAGAGTCAGAGCAGGTATAAAAGTACTGTCAGAGACAGCACTAAAAGGGATGTGAGTAGGGCTCAGCCTGGGGGACTTTACACATAGTTGCACTGTTTACCAGGTTATGGCTGTCTTGTCACGGATTCTGATTGACTTTATGTGACTCCCAGATCTCAGGTTGGTTTCTCCATCTTATCTCCTGGGACACAGCAAAATTATATATTTTTGCTCCCAAGGAAGTTAGATACTTGCAAGCTGAATTGATAATGAGCCTCATTACTTAAAGTCCTTTCCCAGCTAAGCCTAAACTAAGCCTACAGCATTGATTGAGTTGATAATTTTGTTCCCTTAGAATCTAAGGCTTAGATGGAGGGTCTCATTGGACTCCACTGATAAGAAATTACCTTTGAGGTGGGCACAGCAGGAAAAAAAATTCTCCATGACCATTATGGCAATTGGTGGTAACAATGCCATGGTGCTGCTATCTACACATTTAGTTCCTACATTTAAGACTTTAACATTTGACCTCCATGGAATCTAGTAGCCAGAGAATGGGATTCACTAAATATACAGCTCCAGCTTGATGATAGCTAAAGCTACTGCAGGAGGTTGACTTGGTCTGGGCTTGCAGTACAGAAATGGGTGGGAGTCACAGAAACACAAAGCTGTTGGATCAGGGGCTGAAGAGATGATATAGTGGGCAAGGCACTTGCCTTGCACATGACCAACCTGGGATTCAATTACCAGAGTTTCCATCACCCCCCCCACACACATGGCCCCCTATACCCTGCCAGGAATGATCCTTGAGAGCAGGGTATGGTCCTAAAAAAAAGCCATCGTGGTTCTATAACCAGAGGGTTGATGAGTGCTAGTGACAGCTCCAGAAACCAGCCTCTACTGAAAGACACATGTGCTCAGCATCCTTGTCTCATAAATATCATTTTCAGTCTTTAAACATGAGCTGTGACCAGGGAAACACTCAGAAGCACTGCAGTTCTTAGTGTTCCATGCTACAAACTGCAGCAAGGTTTGTCAATGTGGTCCAGTTGGCAGATGAGACTGTGGCTTGCCCAGTCAACCTTTCCAATTCTTCCCCCACACATGCACCCCCCCCACACACACACACCTGCACTCCCAGGGAAGGAAAGAGCCTCTTAATTGAGAATGCTGAACCAGGAACAGCTGTGATGCCGTGCCCCAAGGCTACTCACCAGAACATCGAAATCCACTGCCTTTATATCCCTGCTTGCATCTGCATTTGAAGGATCCCTGGGTATTGAGGCAATTGGCGTGGTGACTGCATGTATGTGTATTCGCCGCACATTCGTTTATATCTAGAAGTAGGAACATTCCCATGAGCAGTAGTTGGCAACACAACCCATAATTCCAATATGCCACACCAACAATCCACAAAGTGCCAACCTGTAAGCTATCTAGATGTTTTGTTTACTTATTTCACCCACCTAATCAAGAACTAAAGAACCAAATGAGAAAAAAACATCACATATAAGGAAGGCTTTGGAACTTGTAACGATCACTGGACAATCTGTGCTAGGAGCCCCTGACATCATCTGGACTTAGAGGCAATTTGTTAAGGGGCTGCCAGGACCAGGGGTCAGGCCAGTCTGGGCTCGTCCGCTGGATTCCAACTAGGAAAGTTCAGCAGATTCCACCCAAGCACTACGAGGTTCATTAGCACCCCCTGCTCCGCCCACTTTTTGTCGACACTTTGGAAAATCCAGCCAACAACAGCCTATTGTTTAGAATTTAGAAACAAGGAGAGCTCAGGTGCTAATTTACCCCACTTTTCCAATCTCAAAAGTCTCTTTGCTTTGGCTGCTGACCTTGCAAATTCCCACCTGTCCCATGAAACTTCCTTTTGAAACTCTGAGACAAGGCACAACACTGCTGGGTTACAAGGGTGTTCGTCTGCAAGAGTTGTGGGGGTCTCAGTCCACAAAAACACATATTTTCAAAAAGAAGAGCTGCCCAAACTTCTGCAGAGGGTTCAAAATCCAAAAGCAGAGGATTGCCTCAACAGGACCTTGCAAGACACATTCCGGGAAGCTGCGAGGGAAGAGTTGAAAGAAATCCTCTTTCTCCCATCCAAATGTGAGCTTTCCATGTCATATCCACAGGTCACTTCACATGTTCCATAAACACAAATGCACAGGAGTCCAAATTTCCTTTCATTTAGGACAGCACCTGGCCCACCTTCTTACAGAGCCATTGGGGAAACTTCCAAAGGCTCTCCAACATCTAACTTCACTCACTTTTTGAGACTTGGAGTCTCTCCACTAAGTAATAAAACATTGGATTTCACCCAGATCAGGCCAATGACAGCGTAACACCAGAACCGTAACCAGCATGTTTCTGCAGGTGAAAAGTATGGGCTTGTATGCTTGAGCTGTGAACAGGCTCAAAGAGGAGAGAAGGAAGTGCTGGAGTCTTTATCACCTACATCCATCTGCCTAAGGCCCTTCCTCATAGAAACTGTTAGCAATGGGACACTGAACTCAAGACTCAATTAACTATCACTCTTCCTTGAATCAAATATAAATGCTGTGACATTGTTCTACTATATACATGTGTTGGGAGAGAAAACTAAATAATGTGACCAAAATAAAAACAATATTTCTAAAATCCACAAGACTGCTCTAGCTATTTGCCCCTGTTAACAAGCTAGATAAATTGAAGTTTCTGTGTTTAAATATCTCTCTCTTTCTCGCTCTATTTGGTTTTTGGGTCACACCTGGCAATGTTCAGGGATTACGCCTGGCTCTGCACTCAGGAATCACTCCTGGTAGTGCTCAGGGGACCTATGGGATGCCAGAGATTGAACTCAGGACAACCTACATGCAAGGCAAGCGCCCTCCCCACTGTACTATCATGCCAGTCCCTGTATGTAAATCTCTTTTAATATGGCTTCCTATCATTCATGGGCAGGGATGTGATTTGATGTCAGAGTACATGTTTTCTATGTATGTGATGATTAGGGTTCTATCTCAGGCACCAGAAAAAAATTCCCAACAGGCTAGAAACTTCACAACATTTTCTGTATTGTTAAGTTAGCCAATATATTAGGCTGCTCAATTTATAGATTGAATAGCCATCAAAGATTCTGTAAAGAAAGTCTGCAGGTTTGGTGGAAATGCAAAAGAGGGAAAGGAGCCATGAGATCTTACCTATACAATCATACCGGCCACTGATATACTTCAGTTCAAAACCAATATAGCATTTGCAGTAGTAGCTTCCAAATGTGTTCATACATCTTCTATTGTAAGGGCAGACAGCTTTACCAGAGGCACACTCGTCGATATCTAGAATGCACAACCAGAAGGTCTGAGTGATAGAAAGATTTCATTCCTTCCCTGACAGTCATGGTTCAGAGCACGACTTAGCTGGCAGCTAAAGTCACCAAACCCTTATCCTCAGACTTTGCCTTCACCTTTAGAGGTCATAACAAATATAAGTCATCTTGTTTTTCTTGGATGTAGTTAAACACATGAATTGGAACTGGTTTGCTATAATCGTGAAATTCTTAAAATATGAATGTTGTATTGATCAAGCTTATTTATCAGTGATTACTTTTGTGTACATTATTTTTCTCATATAACAGATAAATCACAGAGCTGGGAGAAAACATGGAATCCCTTCAGTCAAGAATTAGCCTTTTGGGGCTGGGCGGTGGTGCTAAAGGTAAGGTGCCTGCCTTGCCTGCGCTAGCCTTGGATGGACCGCGGTTCGATCCCCTGGTGTCCCATATGGTCCCCCATGCCAGGAGCAACTTCTGAGCGCATAGCCAGGAGTAACCCCTGAGCATTACCGGGTGTGGCCCAAAAACCAAAAAAAAAAAAAAAAAAAAAGAATTAGCCTTTTGTAAAAATGTTATAGTACTAAACAGCAGTAAACTTTAAAAACTAATTTTTGATTACTGTATGTTTTGTTTTGCTTAAAGTTACACCCAAGAATGCTCAGGGGCTACTCATAGCTGCTCCTTGTTTAGGGATTGCTCCTGGAGGTGGGGTTGTAAATACTGACTAGAGATTAAACCTAGGGCCTTGTGCATTCTAGGAATGCACCCTAGCCCTTGAGATATTTTCCTGGTCCCAGGCTTTGATTACTTTTAGAGAAGTGCCAAATGTTTTATTTGCATAGATTATAAAGAGTGTTTCATTGGCTTAAGATCTATTTGGAAGAGCTTTTTAGGAGAAACAGATCCCTCCGGCACCTTGACTAATTCTAATATAGTAAGAAGAATATTACATCATATTTGCTTATTTCAATAAAAAGATTAAGATTCATTCAACCTTTTGTTTGGGTTTGACATGCCATATGAATGCTATGTGCTTACTTTCTCTAAATGCCCAAATGCAATGTAAACGATATATAGTACGGAGTATATACAATTTGGTGGCTGAATATAACTCAAATTCTGAAGGAAACTCATGCACTGTGAATAAAGTGTTGGATGAGCCACTGATGGGGCACAATAATGGCCCCTGGGGAATCAAAACTTCTATAACTGCCATCAAAGGCTACACATAAACACATCTGTTCAGACCATTATCTGGGCTGACTGTGCTAGGCACTCAGTGTTCTTGACCCAGAAAGAAAGCTTTCCCAGCCCCCAGACATGGAGGGCATTTAACCTGCTTACTGAGTTACTCAGAGAGGAACTTTTCTTTCTTGGCTCCTTTTCCTACTAAACCCTGCAGTTAATGTAAGGTCCCTCCCAATCAACTATGTCTCAGGGTCAGCATCCACAGGACCTATATCTGAGATATGGGACCAGAAAAGGAAGAGCAGGGGGCCCAAGTTCCAAGCAACTTATTTGACAAAATTTCAAGTTATAAATGAAAAATTTATATTCTTTTAATCTATATGATTCATTAGATTTGCTTATTTTCTCCAAGCCAAATCAATTAAGGAGTCCATACAATTTAGATCAAGCAAGCTTCAATGAGAGTGTGGGATCAGAGATAAATTGTACATCTGAGGCCCTGGTATTCACCACCAGCACCTCAAAATAAATAAAGACAGAGTGATTTTGGCTACACATTCTTAAACAATAGAGAGGGCATAAATTACATCCAATACTCTTATACCTAAATAAATGTGTATATGTGTATTTCTAGGAAAACATTAATTAGAACTTGAACTAAGGCCCCATAGACCTCAGGACCCAATTCACAGAATGACAATAAATGAAGTAGGATTTTTTCATTGATGGAAATTAAAATTTATTGCACCTGCTCAGTAAAGAACAATAAAATCATCTTCATACATCTTCCTCTATGGCACAGCGAGGACAGAGAAATGCTCTTTCTACCATACTAAAGTGATGCTTATAAATGGTCCAGATCAATAGTATAGCAGATAGGGTGATTGCTTTGCATGCAACCTATTTGTGTTTGATCACTGGCATCCCATATGGTCCCCCAAGCACTGCAAGGAGTAGTTCATGGATGCAGATACAGTAGTAACCCCTGAGCATCACTGGGTGTGGTCTCAAAACACAACAAAACAAATGGTTAAAAAATGTCTTGGAAATGGTCATAAATCTAATTGTAGGGCCATACAATGTTGAGTTAACCGACAGATCATAACAAACAGAAATGGAGGAATTCAGTACTGGGAGAAGGCAGGGGAGGTGGTGCAGATGCTCACATACCTGTACAAGCTCTTCCATTGGGGGCCAAATGAAGTCCGGGGGATGGACAAAGACAACGAGGTCCTTCATCTGTGTCTTCACAGTCATACTGGCAGTTTGTCATGGCACAAGTTCTTGAGTCTCAAAAGTAGACAAGAATTAACCTTTGGCATCCAAGGGGATAAGAAGTACTTTGGATTTGGAGGCATGAACTGTAACATGTGGCAGGGTATTATAGGATAAGCTTTACTGGTTGTGACCCAAATGGGAAGTTAAGTGAATCTGTCATGGGTGGTGTCTTGGTGACTCCTAAACTGAATCTCACACAATCTGTTTTGTTAGCCATAATGTAGAGTTGGAATGTGTTTAGGTGAGATGTGTCTTCCTTCTTTATCTGACTGCAGCCTTCAGCTCCTGGGGGAGCTCAAATTACTTCTTGATGTGGCCTGGTTGGCAACTAAGAGCCAAAGAGCAATTTCCTATTCAAATGATCAATCTGAGTAACTAGGGTCAAGAATTCATTCTAGAAATATCACCACTCAATAAAAGTATTTTATGTGCCTGTGTCAAACATGTGGCAGTGATAACTGAGAGGTGCTCTTGTCATCCCCACTACTGAGGGTGGAAAACCAGGTATTTGTTTTTTCCCCAGATTCTGTTGCAGCATAAAGGGGTGGCCATGTGACCATTTTTAGTGTGCCCATTTTGTGGCTATGTGACCATTTTGTGACTAAAAGTGGGTGGCCACACCATTTTTTTTTTTTTTTTTGGGTTTTTGGGCCACACCCTGTGACGCTCAGGGGTTACTCCTGGCTATGCACTCAGAAGTTGCTCCTGGCTTCTTGGGGGACCATATGGGACGCCGGGGGATCGAACCGCGGTCCGTCCTAGGCTAGCGCAGGCAAGGCAGGCACCTTACCTCCAGCGCCACCGCCCGGCCCCGGCCACACCATTTTTTAAGCCAAAAGGATACAAAAGTATGAAGCTACTATGTTGAAAGCGGTGTTTATTCATCATCAATTTCTTTGCTCTTTCATTTGTCAATTACCAATCTATATGAGCTCTCAGGAGCTATAGCAATCATCTTAAGTCTATGAGGTGACGAGCCTGAGAAGAAGTAGGTACTCTGAGATGACAAAGACTAAATCCCTGGTGAGTTATTTGGTACCTACTTACTTGCAGGTTTTTTTAACTTGACATGATAATTTAGTTGGATTTTTGGCTACTTGTTGCTAAACATATTGTTTCAGAAAAATCCATTTACTTACTAGGGCTCCATTATATATGGATTATAAAGGTTTATGACGTGAGAGTGTGGTGAATATATTCCCATGATTCAATCTTCATCTATAACATGCCAATTACTGTGCTGAGAAAAGACCACAAGGGTCAGGTGTAATAAAATCATCTCAAAGAGAAGCCCAGAGCTGCACAATATTTTGAGTTATAATTAGTTCTAGAAACAACTTTTCTTTCTAGAAGTAGACAATGTGTGCACAGTGAAAGATACATAGGTCATAAGACAATAACACATACACTCCATATGTCTAATTCAGCTCTTTAGTTATCTTCTTTGAAATTAATCTTCCCAGTTCACCTAATTCTATCTTTCAATTTGGGCAAAGATATCTTTTTTTTGGCACAGATGATTCTTTCACAGAATTTTGAGAAACATCCATTGGCATAGGTCTTTTAAAAAATTAAGTGATTACAGTAACAGTCTGGATAATGTTTTCCATGGAAAGGAAAAAAGGGCTGGGGGAGGTTTTGGCAGAATATTATTTGGTAGTGGCTACAAGGGCACTCGATTCCTAATAATTTATGAATCTATGAACTTGCCTTTGGTGGTTTTTTTTGGGGGGGGTGTTAGCACAGAATAATAAGAATTTGGGAGAAAGACCTTTTAAATGCCTGCTTTATCTCTTACATTTTCATGTTACCTGAGACTATTTCTCCAAGAGGAACAAAAGCAAGGTCAGCCAAGGAAAAAAGATTTTCTAACCCTGGGAAATTCCATGATTAGTGGGAGAGGCCAAGAGTCTAGGCTGCAGGTTGTTGGGGCTGTAGGGCAGAAGAGGAGGGGATAATGGTTCAGACTTTCAGACACACCAGAAAACTAGGGAATCCTTCCTTCATAGTGAGTGAATAAATGTAAACTCTTCCTGCCCCAGGGGAGGTGGGTTCCTCCCATCACAGAAAGGCTTTTCTTCTGAGGAATGCAAATCAGAGAACATTTCCAACCAGAGTCACTAATCTTTGAGCTGGGGGACAAGGGGCGTGAGAAAGGCACTGTGATATCCCAGACAGAGCTGACATTTCTCACCTCTCAGGAACAAGATGCTTCTATTTTCAACATGCCTATTTTAATGACGAAACCCAACACCTCTCTCTCTCTGCCTGCTTATAGATCTCCAAGAACTTTCTCTCCCCAGTCTTTTTTGTTTGTTTGTTTGTTTAAAAAGTTCAGATCCAGAATAGGCAAAAGCAGGGAAACAGAGTAGGTTGGAGGCAGCCAGTTCCTGGGTAGGAGAAGGACAGGTTGGCTGTTGTTGGGAACAAGGTCTCCTTTAGTGGTGATGAAGATGTTCGAATCTGAGACCATGGTTGATAGTTTGACAACACAGAGTACTAAATGCCACTGCATTGCATATTTTCTTTATTTATTTTGGAGTTTGGGAGCAAAACTTGGTGGTTATTAGGGTTATTCCCGACTCTGTGTTCAGGACTCATTCTTGTAAGTACTTGGGTGACAATATATAGTGATTGGATCAGGTTCGGTAGAATGCAAGGCAAGTACTTTAATTCCAAATTCTGCCTCCTGAATTGTATATTTAAAATGGTTAAATGGGAGCCAGAGTGATAGTACAGTGGGGATAATGCTTTACTTGTATGCAGCAGACCCTATTCAATTCCTAGTACTGCATCTGGCCCCCCTAGTAACTCCCGAGAGCCAGCAGTAAGCCCTGAGCACCCCCAAACTCGACAACAATAATAAAATATTTTACATGGTATGGAACTGGGTTTAGACACCTTATAGCAATGCTTTATGCCAACATTATCCAGTAAAATAAAATGTTACAAATGATAATTTTCTCATTACATCCATTTTAACATATTTATTTAAAAAAAAAGTTCTCCAAGATGTTTTATCCTGGGGCCATATTAAAGTTGTTTATTTGGTTTTTGCTTTCCTCACTCAAGCCAACTTTCCCCAAAGCCTCAAAGTCAACCTTCAAATGCGAATAAGAGGGCCTCAATGCTGAAACTTACTTGCACACGTGGCATCTGGCATGAGCATGTGGCCGCTGAGGCAAAAGCACTTGTAGCTACCATGGGTATTCACACATCTGTGTTGGCATGGCCGAGGTTTGGCTCCACACTCATTCACATCTGCAGGAGCAGTTAGAAGGCAGAAACAGTGAAGAGAGAAGTAAAAACATTGGAGAATTTCAACTCTTCTACACTACATGGGGCAATGCTTTGCCTCATTTCTGATCCTCTTTAAGTGACATATTAGAGGGAGGGTGAGGATGTATAGTAAATAGAATAATCACATACGGAGAGATGGACATATCATCCACTTGAGAAAGCCATCTGGCAGAATTTAAGAAAGCTACACATGACCTAGAAATTCCACCCAGAAGAAACATGGGTAGGTGCCCTTGTACTATAATTATGACAATGGTATCTCTATCCATTGGAGCTCCAAACTGGAAAGAATCCAGTATTTCACAATAAAAGAATGTATTAGCGGCTGGAGAAATACTACAGCGAGAAAGGTGCTATCCTTGCACATAGCTGAAGCAGATTCCATCTCTGGTAATTTATTAAGGTTCTTCAAGCACTGCCAGGAGTGATTCTTGAGCATAGAGGCTGGAGTGAATTCTGAGCACTACAGGATGTGCCCCCCCCCGAATCAAAACTAAACTAAAGGACACCAAACAAAAGACTAGATTAATGACTCAGATCAGTCACCTATTACTTAATGATATTTTGGACAATGATGAGCATCATATATGATAATGATCACCCATTCCACAAAAGGTTGTAAAACTATATGTATACAGGTTAATATCAAGTTTGTAACAAAAAGAAGAAAATCCATTAAAAGAAGAATATGGATAGGGTCTACTATAAATGTTAATGATGGTTGTCTCCAAGAGATGGTATTCAGAGAAGTTCTCTTCTCAGTCCCTTTCAGAATTTTCTGAAAGCAGAGAGAATGATTAACATTCCCAAGGATGCAGATTAGTGCATACATATTTTGCCTTAGATTGTATCCTAGTACCTCCTAAATACACATACACACACCCAATCACATCTTTTTTTAAAAAAAATCGGGGGCCATACTCAGCAGCACTCAGAGGTTACTCCTGGCTCTGTGCTCAGAAATCACTCCTGGCAGGCTCAGGGGTTTATATAGGATGGAGTGGGTTGAATCCAGGTCAGTCGTGTGCAAGGCAAACTCCCTACTCACTATGCTATCACTCCAGCCACAATCAATAACATCTTTAGTAAAGTGAAGGAAAAGAAAATTGGAAAAGCTATCATATGGGGCTGGAGGGATAGTATAGTGGTAGGGCATTTGCCTTGCATGCAGAAGGATGGTGGTTTGAATCCCAGCATCCCATATGGTCACCGGAGCTTGCCAGGGGGCGATTTCTGAGTGTAGAGCCAGGAGTAGCCCCTGAGCACTGCTGGGTGTGACCTACCCAAAAAGGAAAAGCTATCATAGGCCAAGGTACAGGATCCTGTCTTTGGAAATATGGTCACATGGGGGCTTTCTCTCAACTCCCTCAGGGAGTTAAAGGTGAACACAGCAGAATTCTAGGCTGGAGTGAACTCACTATGCCATCAGGCAAATCTTATCCTAGTAAGTAAACAAGTGTCAGTTCTTGCTTCTGAAAGAAGTGGGTAGGGGACCTCTAAAACCAAGTTCATTGTGCCTGGGGATTACTTCTGGTGATAGACAAACAGGCTGGCAGTGCAATTTAAAGTGCGGAGGATGCAATACTACTCAAATCTAGTGTTGAAGGGGATCATGAGAGCTGAACAGGGGGTGTTCAAGGGCCTGTAAGGCTATATCCAGCATGCTTAATGGCCATGTGGTGCTGGGGATCAAATCAGGTCCTCACTCACATCAAACATACACCTCTGATTACCCCTACTACCTATCTCCCTGATCCCTAAAAAAGAGCCTTTTAATGTGGCTTTCCAACACCCTCAGTGGACAGGTTTCATCGGGTGTCTCTACCTCATCTCATCTCTCGTGGAACCCAGCTAATTTCAAGGGACGATGGAAAAAATGCTAAGTGGACTTGATGAGAAAACCAGCAGCATCTCATCGCTTGGCCTTCATTCAGAGGTGACTCACTCATCTCCTGGAAGGAGCATTGTTGGGAAAGACTTCAGCTGTGGTTGATGCCTGTCTCTATTAAATGAAATAGAAGGCCTTTAATCAGTCATTTCTGGCAGGGAAGGAGAGACAGTCCTAAACTTGAGCCAAGTGGACCAGTCCACTCAATTTTTCTATTTTCCTGAAATTTGAAAACTTGCAAGAGAAATGACTTCTGTATCTCAAAACTCCTGATAAGGGCTCTTTGTACAGAATCCAAGACTTATTCACAGCTGATTGGGAGTGATGTTTCTGGTGAGCAAGAGAACTGGGTTGTTACCTGAAAAAGTTCCCAGCATACTTCTATCAAACAGTTGAAATACAAGTGTCCAGGTGTCTAAGCTGGTAGAAGAACAAGGCTGAGGTGCTTCACTGAGGCTGTGAGGCGACAGTGAGGGTAGGGTAGGTTATGGCCTAGTGGAATGAGTGGTTGCCTGCCTTTTGCTGGAACCCTAATTCCATTTTTAAATGCTTATTGCCTTTCTCAAGGTGACAGTTTATTTTCGTTCAACTGCCTTCTTCGAGTCTATTTTCTTAATTTTTTATCCATTTCTTCCAGCCTGGCCTTCTCAGTCTCAACATTGTCGATTTTTTTGAGCCAAATATTCCCTTGTTAGAGAAGGGGTCTGCTCCATTCCCTTAAGATGCTGAGCAGGATCCCTGGTCTCTACCCAGGAGATGCCAGCTCTGAGACCCCCAAATACCTTCTTACATTATCCTAGGTCTGCTGGAGTAAGGGAACCAGAAAATTTAAATATAGAATATCCACTGACATTTTAATTCTAGGCAAACAACTAATGTTTTAACATTACTATAATATTGGGAAGATTTACAAAATGATCTGCTGTTGATCAGAAATTTAAGTCTAACTGGGAATATGTAGTTTAGCTAGCAATGCTTATAAGGGAACAAAATTGCTCAGGTTGAGAACTACTCTTTTTGATATGATAAACTCTTAGCTTTAGATGAACAGGCTATGAGAAAAATTATAAGTTGCTTTTGAAGGTATGCCCCTTTTGATAAAAAGATGCATGTCATTCAGCACATCAATCCCACTTTTATTTATTTATTTTATGCAAATTCTCATGATTGAGCTCTGTTAGTAATGGTAAATATGGTAGAAAACTTAAGGGACCGAGGTTTAATAGAAGTGATATTTTTTGGTGCTGTACCATTGAGAAACACCCCTGGCCCAAATGAACTCTCTTACATACAGGATCAAAGCATTCATGCTAGGGACTGGACTCAAGCCTTGAAAATCCCAAGATAGTTGTGTATGTCCTGACCTGCAAAGTTACCCACAAGAAACATTTTTATGCTTTTATAGAAAGAATTTTGTGCAGGAGCTAGGACAAATCATTAACTTATAAAACTCGGGACTGTTTCACATTCAAACTTTTTAAACTTATATTCTCAAGCACTGTTGGATTTTCTTCTAGCAAAAAAAGCAAGCATTACTTTAGTAGATGAAAAACATTAAAAAATGATTTGATCAGAGACAAAACAGGACATTTCCTTGGCTTGTTGACAAAGGCACTAGAAGGAATTTACCAGTTTTTTAAAGGAAGGATTGATTAAACAACCTGATTATAAAATCACTTTTCTTTGCAAGTCTGAGTTAACTTTGGGACTCCTAAGTACAATATTATCCCTCAAGCCTATTCAAGCCCTGTCACAGGGTGGAATTCCTACAAAAGCTATGAGATGACTTTGTATCCCCACTTGGTTTGTTGTACTGACCTTGACTGCAGGTCCTTCCGGTGTACCCTGGAAAGCAGCGACATTTGTTGGGTCCCACACACTCCCCAAATTTGCACTTAGGTTCACATGTGGCTGTGGAGGAAAGAAGAGGTGTTTTGGAAATAAAAGAACAGAAGTGGTTAGCACAGGGGAAATTTTCTGTAGGACAGAGTAATCATGGGGCCATAAAGATGAACATCTCTCTCTCTAGTCTCTTTTCACAATTTTGTTTTTTAAAGATATTTGGGGGCAAATCTAGTGGTATTTAAAGGCTATTCCTGGATATGTATGCAGGGGAATTATAGATGGTGCTGGGGATTCAAACTTGGGTTGGCTGCATGCAAGGCAAATGCCTTAACTTTGTTTTCACCTCAAAGATCCTAGAGAGTGTTTTTCTTGTCAACTAGGTTATCTTCCAACATTTCTCCATCTCACATCTCCAGTTGGATTTTAAGAAAAACAAACCAGATCATTGTCACCTAGGTTTGCAGGTAAAGAGAAATAATTTTAAATGAGAAGCATAATGAGTGAACCCAAAGAGGCTCTCATTCTGAGAGAAGTGTTAAACCACCTTTCTTTCTGTCACCAGCCTCCTTTTCCCTTTTCTATACTTTTCTCTCCTGTTTTTATTTTGATTTATTGAAAAAAATTTTAAACCTGTATATTAAAAAAGGACAACCCATAGATTAGGAAAAAATAGTTCTAGACCCAAGAAATCTCTATCAGCCTTAATAGCAAGATGCTGATGTAGATTATGCTATTTATGATGGTGATGTGGGGATAAGTGGTGGTGGTGGTGATGATAATGATAATGTAGGTATGAGAAAGTCAGGATGAATTTTATTTCATTCACTTCTGTATTTATACACTTGATACCAACTTTATACATTTTTGTTAGATGAAACAATGATAGGAGAAAGCATAGGCATCCTTGTGTTTACCTGACTGGACTGGAAGCCAGAAAAACTAGTTATATTATTAAAAGTTTGAAGTGAGTTAATAAGGAATAGATAGAGGGAAAAGATTATAGGGGAAAGGGGAAATGGGGAAGAGAGAACGAGGGAGGAGATGGAGAGGGATAGAGAGAGAAAGAGAGGTATGAGAGAGCGAGGACTGAGAAGTAGAAAGGAGACCAATAGGAAACTGAGTCCCAAGCAATTTCTAAATCATTAGTACCTCAGGAGACAGCCATAGGAAGAGAGAATGAGAGAAACTGTACAGGAATCCTCTTCCTTCTGCACATTACTGTCCTGGATCACTGTAGATATACTCCTGAGCAAGCCTATTTCTTAAGATGCCAAACTCCTCCCCTTCACTCATATATACCTGACTTTTTGTTAACATCACATTCATTTCCAGACTCCAGAATTCATAGTCTTAGTCCTCTTTGGGATTTTTTGGGTTCCCCAAACAGTTAAACGTCTGATTTCATTTTCTTTCCACCAGTTCATTTACTCCACAAGGGTGGAGCCTGATTCCTGCCATGTTTTTGGCACAAAGGAGACATTTTAAACATACTTCTTGCACCTGCTTGGTTTCCATTCCCCTGCTTTCCTCCCCAAAGCAGCCATGAAGGGCCCCAGCGAAAGCATATTCCCCTCAGGCATGTCATCAAAGTAGGCTGTCTCCACCAATGAAGGGTGGAGGAGCCAGAGGAGTGCAGCCACTCTTCTTCACTTCCCAGCTGCACATATCTTCTAGCCAATAAACCGTACCATAACACATAGAAAAAACACACTACAAGCATGACAATGGGGAAACAACTCAGGCCAATACCATGCATACAGAATGAAGATGGCAGCTCTGAAAACCTGAAAAATGCCAACAACCTACTTAGCATCTCAGAAAAGAAATTTAGAGAAGAAATATGGATAATGTTCATAGAACTAAAAGAAAATATAGATCGAGTTGAAGGGACCACAAATAGAAATCAAGAGAATATGAAGAAAGAAATCATAAAACTCTGAACTGAAATAACAGGACTGAAAAACTCAGTAGATAAAATGAAAACCTTAATGGAAAGTCTCTCCAACAGAGTGACAACAGATGAGAATAGAATCATTGAGCTGTAAGATGAGATGCTGAACAACACCATAAACAGAAGAGATTGGAAAAAGAGCCTTAAAGCAAATGATCAAACAATGGGAAAAATCTTCAAAGAATGTGAACAGACGAAAATAGAAGTCTTTGATAATCTCAACAAAAATGTTAGAATCATTGGAGTCCCAAATACCCAGGAAGAAGAACTTTAGGAAGACTCAACAGACAAGGTCATCATTACAGAGAAACTCCCAGAACTAAAGACTGCACGCAACCAAATTCTGCATGCCCGAATACGACCAGTTAAAAGAGACCTAAAGACAAACACCCCAAGGCACTTCATAGTCACAAAGACAAATTCCACAGATAGGGATAGAATACTTAAAGGATCAAAAGGGAAATTACATTCAAAGGAGAATCCTTAAGATTTACAGCAGACCTGTCACAAGAAACCCTCAAGGCAAGGCCAGAAAGTAGTGGTGGGCTATAGTGACAAAATTTAACAAAATGAATATATATTATATAATACATATGTATATATAAAGCACTCCATCCCCAGAAAACTAAATATACATTATTTTCCAATGCACATGGGTCATTATCGAGGATAGACTACATGCGGGCCCATAAAAACATACCTTCATAAAATCAAGAGGATAGAAATCACACAGACTACCTTCTCAGATCACAAGGCACTGAAATTAGAAGTGAACTACAAAGGGACACAGAAGAAAAACTTTAACACCTGGAAATTAAATAGCTCACTACTGACAAACTAGTGGATCAAGGATTAAATCAAAGAGGAAAACAAGATTCCTGGAAACAGATGCCAATGAAGACTCAAATTATTAGAATTTATAGAGCACAGCAAAAGAAGCACTAAGAGGAAAATTTATAGCTTTGAAAGCACATATCAGTAAGGGAGAAGGGGCCTACATACATAGTTTAATAAAGCAGCTTTTAAAATTAGAACATGATCAACAAAATGAACCCAAAATAGGTAGGCAGAAGAAAATAACAAAACTTAGAGCAGAAATCAAAGAAGTGGAAATCCTCCCCAAAATCCAAAAGATCAATAAAAGCAAAAGTATGTCCTTTGAAATATCAACAAGATTGATAAACCACTAGCAAAACTCACAAAGAAAGTGAGAGAGAAACTTAATAAACCAGATTAGAAATGAAAAAGGGGAGATCACTACAGATATTGCAGAGATTCAAAGGATAATCAAAGACTACTTTGAGAAACTCTATGCCATGAAACATGAGAACCTGGAAGAAATGGATACATTCTTGGACTCTTCTAATCTTTCACCATTAAACCAGGATGATCTAAAGAGACCCATCAGTACTGAGAAAATTAAAAAGGTAATCAAATGTGTTCCCCAAAACAAAAGCCCAGGCTCAGATAGATTCACTAACGAATTCTTTCAAATCATTCAAAAGGAAATACTACCAATCCTTTCAGGCCTTTCAGGAAGTTGAAGAAACAGAAACACTCCCAAATAGTTTTTATGAAGTCAACTTAATTAGAGAGGTGGAGGGCCTATACAAATAAAACTACAAAACACTGCTTCAAGAAATAAAAGAGGACACAAGGAAATGGAGAAACATACCCTGTTCATGGAATGGGAGGATTAACATAATTAAAATGGCAATATTCCCCCAAAGCTTTGGACAAATATAATGCAATTCCTTTAAGAATACCCAGGACACTGGACAGTATGCATCGAGGGACCACCACCACCACCAACAACAACAGCAACTAAAAGCTCTAGCCTAGATTTTGGTCTACAATCTGTTCAACAAACAAAATCTCCAATTCCAGAGGTCTGACTGAGTCAACTGCATCTGAACAGGTCTCCCGGAAACGTAACGAAAGACTTTATCCCAGGCTCCATCCTAGGAGCAACATAATGACCAAGACCACCAACTACAGAAGATGGATTAAAATGATACTGAAGAAGCAGAACTGCTATAACCACAAAGAAAGCCTTCATCATAAGCTCCATTCCTTGAGCTGCACAGTCATCAAGATCTCTAGATACAGAGGTCTGATTTTACCATCCAAGACGAAGCAGAAGTCTTCCATACACCATGAAAGCACCGAGGGGAGAATAAATGATCATGCACGGAGTCTATAGTTAATCCCATGACAGTATACTTCAGGGGTGGAGAAACCCTGTATCTCCTAGGCCAAGGGAATTCCCTCTATAATATCCCCAATAGTTACTGTGCCTATGCAAGGGGAAAAGAAAAGGGAAAAAAAGCACAAAACAATCATTTTTCCACATATTTATTTATCAGTTGATTAATTTTTTTGATGTCCTTATTTTGGTGTAGAGATTGAAGTTGATGTCTCCAATATTATTTTATTTTACTTTATCTTATCTTTCTCTTTCTTTTTGCACTCAGGCATGAGTTGATTTCAGAACCGAGACTATTGTGTGGTACTTGTCTTTATTGCTGTAGTGCTCACTGGATATTTAATTTAATATTTCTTTCTGTATTGTTGTGGTGTTTCAATTACCTTTTTCACATCCTCGCTCAAACTGAGGTTGAAAGCCTTTAGAAGGACTTCGCTCATTTTCAGCATATTTGACTTCTTTATTTTATTTTTTCTTATTTTGTACCCCAATCTATTGCTTTTCTTTCCTTTTAACAAAACCACATAACTCGATTTATCTAGCTCTGCCTCTTAAATAGAGAGGGAAACAAAGGAAGGTACCAGGACCAAACAGATATATGATCACTAATAGTAAGCTAGACAAAGAGGGGACCACCTACTCTAGCAGCACGGGGGGGGGGAGGGGATGGTGGGGTATATGGGTTACAGAAAGGGAACTGAGGTGGGGGAGGACAAATTTTGTGATGGGTATTCCCCTTATTCAATGTTAATATGTACCTAAAATACTACTGTCAAAGATATGTAAGCCATTATGATCAAAATAAAAATTAAAAAAAAAAAAGAATACCCATGACATTCTTCAAAGAAATGAGTAAAACACCACTGAACTTAATTTGGAACAATAAACACCCACGAATAGCTAAAGCAACCCTTAGGAAAAAGAAGATGCTATCACTCTGATACCAAAACCAGTCAGAGTTGCTGCCAAAAAAGATAATTACAGACCAATATCCCTGATGAACACAGATGCAAGGATCCTCAACAAAATGCTGGCAAATAGATCCAACACCTCATCAAGACCATGACCATGACCAACTATGTTTAATTCCAGAATACAAGGATGGTTTAACATATTTAAATCAATTAAGATAATATACCATATCAACAAAAGGAAATTTAAAAACCATATGATCAGATCAATTGATGCAGAGAACACATTTGATAAAGTCCAACACCCATTCTTGATAAAAAAAAAAACTCTCAACAAGATTGGGAATGGAAGGAACTCTTCTCAATATAATCAAGGCCATTAACCACAGGCCAATCAGAAATATTATTCTCAATGGGGATAAACTAAAAGCCTTTTCTCTAAAATGTGTTACAAGAAAAGCTATCCCCTCCCCTTTGCCTGTATATGAGACAGGCATTCTACTTCTATCCTGCTTCAGATCTGTTAACCCAGGGTTAGAAGTATGGCATGTGGGATGATTTTACACTTCTGGGACCAACCAAATTGCTTTAAGTATTGGAAAGGATGGACCCAGTAGAAAGAACTACTTTACTTGAATTTGGATACAGAAATCATGGCAGTGCTATGTGCAGACAATAGCAGGCTCTTTAGCAGGCTCGACTAACATGGACGAGAATTTTGCTTGAACCCACCACAGCTGCTCCTTGAACATCTTTTTTTTTTTTTTTTGGTTTTTGGTTTTTGGTTTTTGGGCCACACCCGTTTGACGCTCAGGGGTTACTCCTGGCTATGCACTCAGAAATCGGCCCTGGCTTGGGAGGACCATATGGGACACCGGGGGATCGAACCGCGGTCCTTCCTTGGCTAGCGCTTGCAAGGCAGACATCTTACCTCTAGCGCCACCTTCCCGGCCCCTCCTTGAACATCTTGATTGCAATTACTTGGTGCCTCCAGAGTCCATCATGGACTCCCCACAACTACTGAAACTGCTGTGTTTTGGGAACTCTGGGAAAACTGCCTTGCTCTTGTTTCAGAAAAGCTCTTCCAGAAAAACCTAAGCTCACCTTCCCATATTTCTCCCAGGCATATCTATGATTCATGGAAGGGTATGCAACCCAGGTTCAGGTGACAGAAAATGATTCCTAATTGTGTGCACATATGGGTTTTGCCCCTTTCTACTTGGCTGACTGCCAATATAATTGTGGTAGGTTGGATCAAGAGAAGTCAGAAAGCAACAGACCCCACCCTGGTACTTTATGTTGGAAGTGTCCAGTGAGTTTTCAGTGCTGAATCAAGGGTAATTTATGCAGCTTGTTGGAAGTGTTCAGGTAAGTATATATACATATATATACTTATATATATACTATCTATATAGTATATGGAAAGGTTTTAAGTTTTTGCAGCCTCTGAAGTAGCATTTTTCTGCTATGTTAGTTTTTGCAGCCTCTGAAGTAGCATTTTTCCTGCTATGTTGCAGTGGAGGAAACAGGGACTCCATAAACTTTCCTGCTAAAATTCACTCCCAGCATTATGGTCCTCTAGACAACGTATGTGCTCCTGACACCATAAATCTCTTTAGTGTGAAACTACCCTTTCAACAGACAATGCCTGGGTGGGTTAGGGTGTCTAGCTTTCTTGTTCTAGGTGAATAGTCCATAGTGATCTTTCAATATCTATTTTTCTTATATTTTCATACTTTGATGGAAAGAGGGGTATTTTGTGTGACATTGAACATAAAGGAATAGCATATTATTTGTGAACATTTCATAGGTTTTGGGATAGAATCAAGTTCTGTACTTACCTATAATCTAGCCATACATTTCAGCCATCTGAAAGTTAGGAGGGTGGTAGGAATAGAGAAGCAAAAAGAAGGGAGCACAGTTAATCTTGAAAGTGGCTAACACTTTTGTGCCTTATGGTTTATAAGCCAGTATGACCCATAACAATGCTTAAAGAGCACAGAGCATGCAGTCATAAGTTGGTTCCATTGCACAGAGAAGACTGAGCTTCAGCCATATGCTAACTACTAGAGACAGGGTGACACTGAGTCTAGATTCCTACCCTGCCCTGTACCCCAGGCCAGAGAATCAGCTAGGAGGAGCATAGATGTGACACCTCTACACTACCAAGGGTGTAGAGAACATGCTCTAAAGTGCTATAAATCCCTGTCTCGACAGTATTAGTGACCTATCTGAGAATCACTAGCCACATGATCTGAGCACAACATCCAAGGCAGACTGTGGTGCCTGACTTCAAATTTGTATGTAAGAATCTGAGAAAAAATAAACCAACCACCCTCTCAAATCTTACATATGTACAGATTTTCCTTAAAACCATCCAGAATCTGGCACAAAGAACTTTTAAAAATGTGAGTAACAAAGAGATAAAGTTAATGGTTTGCCTTTTTGGTGATAAAAATCTGCCAGCTGTTTCAGAATAAAAATGTATTTGTGTTTTGCAAAGAAAATGCATTTCATTAGCAATCAATTGGAACAAATTATAATCCAAGAGAGGTTTCTTGATTCTTGCCTATTGAGATTCAAATAAAGGTGACTCATAAAGAGCTAGTTAGACTTGAGATGAGAGAAGTAGAGGTGATTGACAAGGAGTTCCCTCAAAGAAACCATATTCAGGGGAACACTTTATGAAATACAGATCAAAGTTTGAGCACCTTGGCTAATCCTTAGTTCAGAGAAGTTACCTTCACAAACTCCTCGGCTGCCCCTTCTCCATCCGTAGCAGCATGCCAGTTTGGTTCCATAGAGACAGACACCAGGCTGTAGTACTGTTGCCAATGAGGACAGTCCGTTATACCTTGAACTGTGAACAAAGAGTCTGGTCTTACTCCTGAGCCCACAGAAAAGAGCCACACTCTTTCTGGCTACTATATAAACATGAGATGCCAGATGATTTGAAGAGATGTTGTCAACTGTTATTTTCCATCTAGAAGATCTGATGCTACAAGTCCAAGCTTTGGCCACTAACTTGTCCTCCTGCCCCCCCCCCCATAAGTAGTGTCATCAAACTCTTCTTTAAATTAAATAAGTTTATGCCAATGAGGGTACCTGGAAGTAACCTAAAATGCATGTTTTTGAATCCTGCAGAGGGATTTTCAAGTGTCCCTAAAAGTCACACAGGCGAGCCTGTCTGGTCCATAATGGAAGTTCTTGACTTTGTTGAAGATAAAAATGCTGCCCTCTTGCCTCATTGACCACTTGGGGACCACTAACCAAACTGGACTCTCCACACATGAGAGACATTTGAGAGCTGGGGTGGGGGGAAGCATTCTGGGGCTCAGTCAGCAAAACTGTCTCAAGTCACAGCCCAGAGTAGTGGCATCCCATGTAGCATCAGATGCTGGGAGATTTGGGAAATATCTTTCAGAAAGACCATGGAGCAGGGCTGGACAAATGCTTTCCAGAAAGTGCCAGATTGTACATATTTCAGCCTGTGTGGCCCATCTGGGCTTGGTCCAAGAGCAAAAGCAGGCCATAGTCAATGAATAAATGGAGGCAGCTGTATTTGCTGCAACTTTATATAGGGGTACTTCGGTTTGAATTCAATATATTTTGCATGTGCCATGGAACAGAATTCTTTTGATGTAGTCTTAACTATGAAAAAATGGGAAGACTATCATCAGCTCACAGGTCATGTGAGCTCAGGACCTCAAAATCTTCCTTTTGCATTTCAAATACATTGTAAAATGTTTGCGGGGCTCTTTAAGAAACAAGACATGTACTTACTGGGGGCAGGACTGAACTTCATCTAAGTTAATAATGACTTAATCAAGGTTAGGAAGTTAAACTTGTATTTCTCCCATGACCAACCCCACTCCACAATTTGGTTATTCAGTCAAAAGCTACAAAGAGGTGGGATGAGCCATTTTAGGGACAGAGACCATCACAGGCAAGAACTCTCCTGTTTACTTTCTCTCACTGGGAACTGTTTTTGTTCTCCAGTAGAAATATTTTGGGGAGTTTTATGAGTCATTTACTCCAGTTTTTATGGTAGGGCTTCTCAGCATTTATATAACTGATATGGGTGGCCAGATAAAGATCCTTTTGGGAGGGGGAAATGGGGATTATCTTATACACTGCAGGATGTTAAACAGCACCCCAGGCAATAGAGGCCTATATTTTCTATCCCCTTAGTTGAGATAACCAAATGTCTTCATTCTTTGCCAAATGTCCCGTGTGGGGGACACTTTGTCCTTACTAAATGCCACTGCTTGAAAGTGAAACATCCATAGTGCATTTGCAATCATCGAAGCACAGTAGTAATACAGAGTGTTAAACAAGACCTTATCTTTGCTTTTTTGTTCAGTGTCTCTATCACAGTCCAGGAGAGCCTGGTGAAATTCTTGAGACACATCCAGATCTCTGATGAAAAGTAATGCATTATGATTAACCATTAGTCAAAGAATATCACAATCTTTACCTAGTCTGCACCATAATTTCTACAACAGAAACCATGGATTGCTAAACATAAAGTGTGTCAAGTAAGTCGTCCAAATAACTAGTCCAAATATTGTGATAGTCTTAAAAACAGATGCACATAACATAAAATGAGCTCTTTTGCAATGCACACTTCAGTGGTTTCAGTGTATTTCCTTTGTTTTGCAACTATCACCACTATCTATTTCCAGAGCAAGTTCCATCACTCTAAAAAAGAAATGCATACCTATTAGAAGTTAGTCTCAATTATCCCCTCCCTCTCTCTTCCATAGCAAACAATCTTAGGGTCTGTATTTTTGCTTATTCTGGGCATTTCATGGAAATGTAAACATATACTATATAGCCCCTTAATGTCTGGCATCTTTTGCTTAGCACAGCTTCAAGGAACTTTCATGTAGTAGCATGTATCATATCTCATTCCTTTCTATTTCTACAAAATATTCTATTGGGTTGAGTTCTATTCTATTGGAATGATATTCTATTGGAATGATAGTATGCTTTCTCTAGCTATTCATCAATCGGTGGACATTTGAGTTGTTTCTACCTTTTGGGTATTATGAGTAATGCTCTGGTGAACATGAGTGGACAGGTTTTTGTGTGAATTTATGTTTTCATTTCTCAGGCGAATTAAATTACTAATTCATATGGAAACCATATGTTCATTTTTCTAGGAGGAGACAGATTATTTCCCAAGATGGCTACATACTTTTATGTTTCTACCAACAACATATTAAATGTTTAGATTTTTGCATATTATAACCAGAACTTGTTATTGCAATTTGTTTCATTATAGACATTTCTTAACACAACCAAATTCATTTCATTGAGTGGATGAGAAATGGTTTCTTATTGTGGTTTTGATTTCCTTTTTCCTGATGGCTAATGATTTTGTGTAACTACCATGTTTATTGGCAATTTGTGAATCTTCTTTGGAGAAAGGTCTATTAAGTTCTTTGTCCACTTTCTAATTACAGTTTATCTAGATGTTCTTGAAACTAAAATGTACAGATTAAAACTGGTCAGTTAAAAACAGCAATCCTCATGCCTTGGAAAAAAGGCAAAATAGTATCTTTGTCTCAGACTGCAAAACATTATTTAGGTTAACGGAGAAAAGATTCTGAACAACAAACTCCTGTAATAGAATTTGACAAAGGATAGGCATCAATTTTCTCATCTTTAGACAGCACATATCTGATGTTTGAGGAGCAGTGTGCAGAGTGGCAGGAGGAGCTAATGCTGTCTGAGAGAGAGAGAGAGAGAGAGAGAGAGAGAGAGAGAGAGAGAGAGAGACAGGAGTGAGATATGTCACAGGAAAGATATTATTTGTGTTGGGTATTAAAAGAAAGCACAATAAATGTAAAGGATATGGGACAGTATAGTCCAAATGTATAAGGAAGACTTGAAGGGATTTAAGTGAGTAACTTATTTGATAGGATTTTTCTTTTTAAAAACAGTCATAGTGGCTGGAACTATAGTATCACAGTGTTTGCTTTGCACACAGCTGATCCAGATTCCTTCCCCTGCATCCCAGATGGTCTCCCAAGCACAGCCAGTAGTAAGTCCTGAGTGCAGAGTTAGGAATAATCCCTGAACATTGCTGACTGTGGTCCCAAAAGAAAAAAACATACAAAATACAATCACTGCAGCAGTCTGGGAAATAAACTGAAGGGAGAGAGAATTGAAGCAGAGATAGCAGTGTCTTGTAAAGAGATCTCTGGTCAGTTGTAGCAAGGGAAGAAGAGGAAATGGATTTTAAAAAGGTGGAATTAAAAGGCTTAGTAATGGAATACTCATTTATTTATTAACTCATCTCAGTACACACAATAGATCAGACACTGGGTAATTGCAAAGGTTAAGCAGAATTCAAGAAGGCACATAAGATTTCTGCTTTTATGAAGGTCAATTGACTCCATATTAAATGTAGAGTGTGAGAAGGCTGCATTATTGGGTTGAAGGCAGTATTGTATTTCTAAATTAAGGAATATGAATGGAAGAAACACATTAAGCAGTAAGGGGAATGATGAGTTTCCTTTCAGGACATGAGACATATAACCAGGGAACATGCTGTATAGTAAATAGAAAATATGGGCTAAAAGCCCAGGAAGCATTACTGAATTTTGGAAGAATCTGCAGGTAGTTAGTTAATTGCTCTATGGGAATGGAAGCAGGGTAAGAATGGAAGGAAGAAACAATTTCCTCAAGGAAACTGGTAAGCATGAAATGAGCCAACGATGAGGAATGCCCATAAAGAAACCAAGAAAGGATGGCCAACAAACTCATGAAAACATGCTCACCTTCACTCATCATTAGGGAAATCCAAATCAAGACAACAATGAGGTACCACCTTACACCATTGAGGATGGCTCACATAAAAAATAATGTAAACAATCTCTGTTGGCGGGGTTGTGGTATGAAAGGCACTCTCATCCACTGCTGGTGGGAATGCCCCCTAGTCCAACACCTATGGAGAGTGCTAAAGGAACTCAGAATTGAGCTGCCATTTGATCCAGCAATTGCTCTCCTAGGTATCTACCCCCAAGCCGGAAGGACATTCATCCCAAAGTATGTGTGCACCCCACTATTTATTGCAGCACTCAGTATAATAGCCAAGTCTTGGAACCAACCTCGATGTCAAACAACAGATGAGTGGATCATTAAGATATTGTATCTATACACAATGGAATACTACATGGCAGTCAGAAATGATACAATCACAGACTTTGCAGCAACGTGGATGGACCTAGAACATATTATGTTAAACAAAGCAAGCCAGAAGACGAAAGATAAACACAGAATGATAGCACTATTCTGAAGTACCTAGAATAGGCACCAGATATATAACCAAAACCCCACGATTAAGTAACAGGGTGTAACAGGATAGAAACCTCAAACACTGTAATAATCACCATATACTCAGAAGTAGAGCCCAAAACAAAGGGAAGAGAAACAACACGAAGCCCGACTACACATTATATCATAAAGAAACCAGCAACAGCAGAAACAGCAGCGTAGAGAGAACAGGTATGTAATTATCATTTTACTACAAAGGCCCATAATAATTTACTAGGGATCTTATACAGGAATACAGGTAAAGATTATGATGGGAAATTATTGACTCCAATGGAAACATTTCAAAACATTATGGTTGAATGCCTTAACCTTACCACATATAAAATAACCTCTCAGTTTTTCTGCCCATAGGGGTTCCTGGATACAGAGGGTGAACATCCTACAGTGGTACCTCAGTACTGAGTCACACGAGGCACCAAACTCAGCTTGCATCATGAAGATGTCTGGATATAACTCTTTAACATAACCTTTATCTCTAGATTATGCCTTCTTTTAGGACCTGAAGGCATGACCAGCCAGACCACGGAAGCAACAACCGTGACCTACAGATTTTTACTACAGGGCGTAAGCATTGAACACGTTCAAGCAAACTAACATGCCCTTGGTCATTTACCCTCTCTTCTCATTACTTCATATTTTTGTTGTTGTTGTTTAATTGTTGGTTTGTTTTGTTCTGTTTTGTTTTCTCTCTTCTTGTCTCCCTCTTCTTCCACCTTCTTCTCCTCATTACCATCAATTCAATCCAGGTCAAATAAAAACCACATGGTTACCTCCTCTATAGGAAAGGAAAGAAAGCTGATATAAAGGGTGCTGCAGACAATACTGCAAAGGGTAAACACCTATATAGATAGACCTCACTAACACAATGGTTAGTACTCAAGACACGAAACCTGTACATATCCAAAAGTTGATCTATTAGTTTCCTTTCCTTACAAGTACTATACCTACCTATTTTTCTGTACTCAGTGTATCTCTTGCCCTCCCCACCTCTCTACATTAATATATTCCTAAGCTAACTTCTATATGTTTATATGGGGGCAGGAGCACACAGAGATAGGAATCCTTTTTAAGAGACAAACCTAAACCACAAACAATCCATACCTATACCCTATATAACCCCTCCCATGTACTATACCCTTTCCCCTTCAGAAACCTGACTATTCCTTCACCCCTTAATACAATCCCCGATATCCCCACCATGTTATAACTCTTCACCCTCAGTTCTTCATACCTCAGTTCTTGGCATCAAGACCAATCTCCTACACCAATGAAGCAGTACCCAGTTCCCAAGTGAAGAGACACCCACTCAAACTCACACCTCGTTCCTGGCAAGAAAATACAACCAACACCCTGACTGACTCATGCAGTGTGGCCCTCCTAATCACCTCTCCCTATTGTGGAGTGTGGCTTAATACCGGATTAGCTCCAAAAGGACTCCCATTACAAGAACTCTACCCAACACCTCCCTGCGTGGAGCCCACACCGCAAGAGGAAATCTCAAAAGACAATGGGGAAGCCTATACTATCATCATAAGTATAGACCTATATAACAGTACCTCTTATACTGTTTCTCCCCAAATATAAAGTAATCTCCTGTATCACTTTCTCCCTTTTACTTTGTTTTTCTTTTATTCCCCTCCGCCTTGTTCGTTTTTTGTTGTTTTTTTTTGTTTGTTTGTTTTTGTTTTGTTCTACCTTTTGTTTTTTGATTTGATTTGTTTTGTGCTTCTTTTGGGTCAAAGCTGGCGGCGCTCAGAGGTTGCCCCTGGTGGGCACGGGGGACCATGTGGGATGCCGGGATGTGAGTCACTGTCCTTCTGCAGGAAGGACAGACGCCTTGCCTCCATGCTATCCCTTCCGACCCCACTTTATTCCTTTAATTATGTCTTTTATTTAATCCTTTTTTCTCTTAAGAAACTCTTTTTTCTTTAGATATGTCTGAGCATATATAGTTTTAGTTTTTGTCATGGGTCTGCTTTCTTCTCCCTTCACCACCAAATCCACCAGCAATATAATGTAGCACCACTTCTTCCTGCAAAGGCATATTAAAAATAGGGGAAATTTTACATGTAAAAACAAGCTCTTATCTACCAGGGATAAGAACTTATACTTTTTTTACAACACAGGGACATCTCCCACCCTGAATGTATGTCATGGGGAACTAAACTAGACTCCAGAGAAATAGGCACTGACCGCCCAGCCTTGATTCCTGGATCCCAGACATAGAAACGACAGAGTTCTCCACAACAGCTCCAGGAGCCAAGTCCCCTCCAGGGCATTCATAATACTGCTCTGACGCCAACGTATGTCAGTTCTAATTTGATAACCTGACAACGAGGAAATGGGAACAACTAGATCTAAGAGCAAGTTATCCTTCCTCACCAGCCAACGGTAAGACAAAATCAGAAGACATGTCACCCTTTGATATGTGCAAAAACCAAGATTGCTATATACAGATGACTGGTTTTTACAACCAGGACTAGACAGTATGCATCCCAGGACCAACAACAACAACAACAACAAAAAGCTCTAACCTAGCTTTTGGTCTACAATCTGTTCAACAAACAAGATCTCCAATTCCAGAGGTCTGACTGAGACAACCACAAGTGAACGGGTCTTCCAGAAACATGACGAAAGACTGTCCCAGGCTCCATTCTAGGAGCAACATAATGACCAAGAACACCAACTACAGAAGATGAATTAAATCGACACTTAAGAAGCAGAACTGCTATAACCACAAAGAAAGCCTTCATCATAAGCTCCATTCCTTGAGCTGCATAGTCACCAAGATCTCTAGATGTAGAGGACTGATTTTACCATCCATGATGAAGCAGAAGTCTTTCATACACCACAAAAGCACCGAGGGGAGAGTAAATGATCATGCAAGGAGTCTATAGTTAATCCCATGACAGTATACTTCAGGGATGGAGAAACCCTGTATCTCCTAGGCCAAGGGAATTCCCTCTATAATATCCCCAATAATTACTGTGCCTATGCAGGGGAAAAAATAAAAAAAGCACAAAATAATCATTTTTCCATATATATGTATATATATATATATATATTGATTGATTGTTTTTTGACATCTTTATTTTGGTATAGATATTGAAGTTGATGTCTCCTTTTTATTTTATATTATTTTATCTTATCTTTCTTTTTCTTTTTGCATTCCGGCATGATTTGAATTCAGAACCAAGACTATTGTGTGGTGCTTCTCTTTATTGCTTAGGGCTCACTGGATATTTAATTTGACATTTATTTTGTATTGTTATAGTGTTTCAATTACCTTTTTCATGTCCTCTCTCAAACTGAGGCTGATAGCCACTAGAAGGACTCCGCCCATTTTCAGCATATTTTATTAATTAATTAATCAATTAATTAAAAATTTTGCTTAATCTTTACCCCATTCTATTGCCTTTCTTTCCCTCAAACAAAACCACATAACTCGATTTATCTAGATTAGCCTCTCACATAGAGGGAGAAACAAGGGAGGGCACCAGGACCAAACAGATGTTTAATCACTGATAGTAAGCTAGACAAAGAGGGGAACTCCTACTCTAGCAGCCTAGGGGTGATGGTGAGGGATATGGGTTGCAGAAAGGGCACGGGGAAGGAGGAGGACAAATTTGGTGGTGTGTATTCCCCTGATTCAATGTCAATATGTACCTAAAATACTAATGTGAAAGATATGTAAGCCACTATGATCAAAATAAAAATAAAAAATAAAAGAAACCAAGGAAGGTTCAGAAAAGTAAAATAAATATCAGGTTAGTTCAGTGTCTAGAAATCCAATAAGGAGTTAAAGAGAGTAGAATTTTTCTGATGTTGAGAAACTAATATTGGAGCTAGGACTATATTCTTCTTCTTAAGGTTGCATTAGGCTTTATTACTTTCATGTGAACAGGTGACACTTTCTCCCAAGTCATCATTTTTTGACATTGTCAAAGAATCATTTACAAAATTCTCCACAATGTTGCTGAGCATTAAGAATTTAATGAAGTAAATTTTTCTTTTTTCTCCTTCAAGAACTGCCTTTCTGAGTCACAAATGGTTTTATAGCAGCACAGCTCTGCTGGAAGCCACCCTCCATTTTTCATTAAATCTATTTTTTGGTTCTAATTTGTTGAAAGAATTGAGATAATGATTGTAATTTCAGCATCAATTCCTCTTGAAAAAGAATAAAACAAATTTTAACAGGGAAATACACAAAGCAAGAAAAGACCAGCTCCTCTGGCATCTGCTCTGTGGCATATAGACTGTGCATCTTTTCTGGAGGAAATTAAGCAGCTTGAAACAGCATTGTAGGAAGAAACCATCAGAGAACCATGAGTGTCCATAAATGAACAACATGCCTTTGAATGACTGGGTCTGCCATCCATGTACCCACCCACTTTTAAGTGATCCTTCAAAGGGAGAGCTCCAAATGGGATTTCACCGAATTAATCATCCAATTCTACATCTGGTCATGAAAATAAAACAAGTTAAGGGGTGATCACTGGTGGGTAGAACTGCTAATAATTACTTACTGATTTGTAGATGCCAGAGGAAATTGATTTATTATTACCAAGAATCCAACACTGCATCTGTGCTTGCCAGTTTTTAATGCACACATGCAGCTATTTAAACTTATGGATACAAAAGAAAATCATTAAAATATTTATGTTTAAGTTCAAACAGCACTATTGAGAAGAAAGGAATGAAATAAAGGTAAGTATAGTATTGACCATAAAAATAAGCGTTGGAATCATTTATATATATATCTTTTATCATTTATATATTTATATATCATTTATATGTATCTTTTAAATACTAAAAGAAGAGGCTTTCATTTTTTGTTTCATCACAGTTCTCTCCTGCATAGAAAGTTCATATATGATTCTGTTTATTGGTACTTCTTAGCATTCTCTGCTTCTGTTTGGGCTTTCTTCTAGTTTCATGTTTACTCATTACTTTCCCATGATTAATTTAATAATTGTTTTACCTGGCTGAGAGTATTCTGGATAAAAGAATATGGTTAAGTTCAACTTTACAAAACTTCTATGTTTTTTGTTTATTTGCCTCGTAAGCAGTGCACAAGAGGTCTCAGGGACACTCCCAGTAATCCAAGAATGTTTGTGGTGATGCTCAGGTGCTCAGGTCTGGCAGTGCATGCTAGGGATCACTCTGGATGTGCTTAGAAGTCCTTCAGGATTATATTTGGGAGGTCATGTGATGCCATGGATGATAACTGGATAAGACACATATGCCCTAACCACTTTATTATTTTTTGGTCTCTTAAACTGCCATTTTTATTTTTTTAAATTATTTATTGATTGATTGGTTTTTGGGCCTCTCCCAGTGGCACTCAGGGGTCATTCCTGGCTTCTGCACTTCTACGCTCAGAAATTACCCCTGGCAGGCTGGGGGACTGCTGTGGACGTATTTGCTTCTCTAAGCAAAACCTTAGTGGGTCAGATAAACTCTCACTGGGAATAAGTGGGAACACAAAGCAGACGAATATGAAATACGAAATAATGATACCATACGCAGTATGTGTGGGGTCATCATCTCTGGCAAGAGTGGGACAAATTTTAATCTACAGGCAATAGAGTATATAAAGGTAAAAGAGAGGCAGTCATAACATAAAAAGAATGCAATGTACATTGTTTGATTTCAGAACAAATACACATAGCTTAGGGTGTTTAGTAACCTTAGAATAGAATAGGTTTCAGTTAGGAGTTAGAGGATAAAAGGAAGACTAAATTCTTACATATCAAAGAAGTTCCTGGCCCTAAGTGTCATTACTGATGTAAATTAAGGGATGGCAGGAATCCTGGTTTACTCCTGATAACAAATATTTTTAACCTGAGGGAAATAGTATTCTAGCTAGGGGCTAAGACCCACTTCCTATGATCTGGTAATAGAAAGAGAATAACACTAAAGAAATGGATATAATAATTATACCTAGTGAAATAATCTAATTCTACACTGACCAAACCTGTTTGCAAGCAGGTATTCAAAGTGACAGGGAGAGTTCCCAAGACAGAAATTGTTCTGCTTTGAAGCTCAAAAGCAGGGAGAGAAGAACATTGTCTTGAAGATGTTATATTTTGATTTGGCCTTCGGAAGTGGGAAGGCTGACAGAAAGAGAGAGCTGGCTGGACTCTAAGTTGCAAATATGCTAAGCCAGCAGGGAACTTTTAGCAGCTTGCTTTGGTACTGAAATTCCTTTAATGACTGCAAGATAGCTAAGATTGAATTTCTGTAGAGGCAAAAGAGACAAATTTTAAATAAATAATAGTAAAGAGAAAATGTAATGTCACAGCCGTGTTAGAATTATAGCCAATAATCCACTCAAAGGGTCAATAATTGACTTCTCTGAACGGGCCTTTTGGCAGATAATTCTTGGGAGGAAAATTAGACACTGCACCAGGAAGGCAAAAGCCATGTCTGGTGCGTGTTTCCTTATGTGGGGAGTAACAGGGGACATATGGGATACCTGGAATTGAACTGGGTCCCTCCCAGACCAGTCTCAAATAAGGCAAATGCCCAACCACTATGCTATCTCTCCAGCCTAATAAACTGCCATTTTTATAAGTTAAAAATGGTCAAATGCTGCATTGTGACAGTCATGAAAAAGAAAGGTTAAGTCTCCTCAATTCTATTTCTTCATCTCTTGAGCCCAAAGTTTAACTCTAATTCCCAGACAGCCTATCCACTAGGTGGGATCATATGACTTATTCTAACCAATGGAATGTGGGTAGATCATATCCAGACTGGGATCACAGAACCTCTCATGGGATACAGTTACACTCATTTCCCATTAACTCATTGAAAAAAGAGGAAGCTGTGGACCCAAAGGAGATTGTCACCCTAAGATAGACAGAGAGTCAGGCTTGATGTGAAGGCAGGAAGCAATCTCTCAAGCATGTTATGCAATACTTTTTAGTTTTAGGGCCATACCTGGCAATGCTAAAGGGTTATTTCTGAATCTGTACTCAGGAACTACTGGTGGGATTTATGGCATTTTATGGGGTGCCATGGATAGAACTGGGTTTGGGTATGTGCAAGGCAAGCACTTCTTAAATTTAATTTCCCTGTTAATCAATAATTTAATTGAATCACTATGAGATATAAAATTACAAAGTTGCGCATGATTGAGTTTCAGCCATACAATGTCCAACACCCTCCACCAGTGCACATTTTCAGTCACCAGTGTCCCGAGTTTCTTTCCCATCCTCTCTCCTGACTGCCTCTGGAAAATATTTTTCTTTTCTATCTCTCCTGCACTGCCTCTTCCTTTATTCCTTGTAGACACTGGTTTGCAATATTTTTACTGAAGGGGTATCATGCATATAACTTTATCTATCTTTGGCACCCAGTTCTCAAGGCAAGCAATTTGCCTGCTGTACGATATCTTCAGCCCCACATGTCTTGAAAAGAAATTAATTTTTACAGTATTTAGTCACGAAGATTTTGAGGTTTGCTGCAAAATTTAGTCAATCCTTATTAACAGTATTGGAATATTTTTTCTTATATGTGAATCTGTTCATATAAAAAGTCTTGAAGTGATAATACAGCAGATAGGGTGTTTGTTTTGCAAACAACTAACCTGTGTTCAATACTTAGCATTCCATATGGTCCCAGGGTCTACCAGGAATGATTCCTGAGTGCAGAACCAGGAGTAACTCCTGAGTATAACTGAGTGTGGCCCCAAAACAATCAAACAAAAAAAGCTTACACTCTCAATTGCTCTCACTTCCATATTTAGTGAAGCATGTATTTGTTCCCATAAGTGGGACCAGTGCAGGACCAGGGTGTGATTCAAGGTGAAGCTAACATAAGGGTACATGAATTGCATGTGTGAAGCCTGGTTTCAGTTCTAGCTTCCTTTTCTCTAGTACCTCCAGGTGTAACATTGGGAGTCCCCAAACACTTCAAGCATGAGTACCATAGGGAGTGGACCCAGATTCCCTGAGCTTTGCTGGGAGAGCCCAATTAAAGAAATAGGACACAGTGCATTCTGGATATCAAGAATGCAGAGTTCATACCTGTGAGTGATTAGTATTTTAATAGATTTTTGCATATAGTGAGATCTTATGCATTTAATTGAATGAAACCAGGCTCATTGAATCTGATCAACTGGTACTGATGAATAAAAATGAATTTATGAACCTAGAAAGAGTTTACACTACCGGGGAGAAATAATGCCACCGATATCCTTTGCCACCTTGAGAGATCCTGAGGGTTTGGTCATTTTCTTTCCTCTCTCATCATAGAGAACACTTGGTATGTTCTAGAAGATCAAGGAGCCCCGTTTTCAGGCAGCACAGTGTCAATGGGCACGAGTGTCTGCAGAGAGGACACCTGAACTGTGGATGTCTGAGCAAGATTGGGAGTTACCCAGAGTGCCTTTTATGCATTTTATATAATTTGCTGCTGCCTACACTGATCAAATTAATTGGAAAATCATCGTCTCCACAGCTGAAGTTAATTTTAAAGCATTCCTGACACTGGGTAAGTCATATAGTATTTCCTCATGGTATTCCTTACTTTCGGCAAACATAGAGCATGCCAGAATTCCTTGTATGCTTGTTTATGATCAGGCTCCAGGAAACCTCACAATATTCTCCAAGACAAATGAAGAAGTTAAAACTTCACCTGCTAATGTTTAAACCAGTTTAAATATTGTCAAGCAAAAATAAATAGATATAATGAAGCAAAAATGTTGTCTTAATAGGATAACAAAGTCCAGTCATGAGAATACCGGTTTTAAATTGCTTTTTTGATTTCTTTGTTTAACTCAGTGTTCTCTGGATGACTATTACATTGTACCTAAGCAGATAAGATTAATTCTGGATTCATATTAATTTTTAAAGTTTTATTTACCTATTAATCATTATGAATCCCAATATGCTTTCATGCATCTAAAAAGGGGACTATTTCCTAGTTAAGTAAAAATTGTGCAAAAGCTTCTGGAAGACCTTCATTGAAGCAGCTTTATAAGTGGACTCTTTTTTTTTGTGGGGGGGTCATACACAATGGCACTCAGAGGTTACTCTTGACTCTATAAATAACTCCTGGCAGGCTTGGGGACAATGCAGAATCAAATCCTCAGGTTCAAGACCAAAACACGGGAGAGATGCAGGTCTGGAAGCAAATGGCAGTCTGGAAAATAATCCACATTCACACATATGGAGGGAGAAGCAGATTACCAGGAGTTCTCACACTTTTGCCCTTTGCTCCTAAGAAGCAGCAAGCTTTGTGGAGATCTGGAAATGCAAGAGAGCATTATTCCTGAAAAATTTGAGTATTTATTTTGAAGAAAGAAACCATACCTGTAGGTGGGACTAGGTGATCTAAATACCAATCCAAAGTGCTACGTTCAAAGATGTTACCAACCAATGAGTAACAAGGAGTATATTGATTGAGATAGAATCAGATCAATCCTATTAATCCCACAGGGGACCATATGATGCCAGAGATCAAAACTAGGCCAGCCATATGCAAGGCAAATGACCTACCTGCTACGCTATTTTGTGGGTCCTATAAATGAAATATTTTGTTTAGAAGTTCTTTCTTCAGTTTATTATAATCTGAATTTACTGCAAAAACAAACAAACAAACAAAAAACCCCACTTGTGGCAGCGGACATCTTGAGCCTTTTCTCTGCTTGCTTCAGCCTGGGACTTGATCTTCTCTGGCATTCTTTCCTGAGGGTGCGTCTTCTTCAGAGGTGAGTTGTCCCACTCACAGACAGTGGAAACTAGCTGATATCTGCTGTGTGTTTGAAGCACAGCAGACATCTTGGACCATTTCTCTGCTTGCTTTGGCATGGGAATTGATCCTCTTTGGAATTCTTCCTGAGGGATCATCTTCTTTGGAGATGAGTCATCCTGTGCACAAAGCATGGAGCCAAAGGAGCATGCCACTCTATTTCACATCGCAGCTGCACACATCATGTAGCCAATGAATACCACCACAACACATAAAAACCCACAATACAAGCATGACAATGGGTAAACAATGCAGGCCAACACCAGGCATAGAGAATGAAGATGGCAACACTGATGACCTGAGAATGACCAACCACCTAGTTAGTATCTCAGGTATGGAGTTTAGAGAAGAAATATGGAGGATATTCACAGAATTCAAAGAAAGCATAGATCAAGTTAAATAACACACTAATAAGAATAAAGAGGATATGAAGATAGAAATTGTGGGGAGCCTAGCTGATAAACCTAGAACATAAGACACCTCAGTAATTCCTAATCTGGTCACCCACGTGACCAAAGGCGCCCATGCCTTGAGAACAAAGGAAATAGACAAATAAAGTAATTCAAAGCAGCCCAATACATCCAGCCAGAAAGAAAGATATAGAGCAACCTGCCTTTGTGTTAGCAAAAGGTTATTAGGATTACCACTGATGTTTTATTTGTGCTTGCTGAGTGGAATTTGTGGGACTGTTTGGATCTTGTGTTTTCTATATAAACTCTTTTAGCATAACCATGTGCTCAGGTCTACCTCTTTGCCCTTCCCTATTACCTGCCCCAGTTTATGCTAATGAATGCTTGTGACTGTGATTGGTGGAAAACTTGTAACACCTTCTGACGTGTTTCAGCCCTTAAAAGCTGATCCCCCAACAATAAACTTCCCTTTTTGAACAGCATGTGTTGTCTTGAAGGCTTCTCTTACTAATTTCTCTAGTTCTTCTTTACAGGTCGGTTCTGCTCGGGTGAACCCACTAATAACTAGCAACCTTCATTTCCACACCCCCGCGGGTCGGGGGTCTCCCACGGGAGGTTGCAAGAAATTAGAAAACTCCTAACGGAAAAACTCAGTAGATGAACTGAAAACCTCAACGGAAAGCCATCCCAACAGGGTAACAGCAGCTGAAGATAGAATCAGTGAGCAGGAAGATGAGATGCATAACAAGTCATATAGCAGAAGATACTGGAAAAAAGCTTTAAAGCAAATGATCAGACAATGGAAAAATTACTGAAAGAATATGAACAGGGCCCAGAGAGATAGCACAGCGGTATTTGCCTTGCAAGCAGCCGATCCAGGACCAAAGGTGGTTGGTTCGAATCCCGGTGTCCCATATGGTCCCCTTGCCTGCTAGGAGCTATTTCTGAGCAGACAGCCAGGAGTAAACTCTGAGCATCGCCGGGTGTGGCCCAAAAACAAACAAAAAAAAGAATATGAACAGATGAAAATATAAGTCTTTGATAAACACAACAGAAACAACTTAAGAATCATTGGAATCCCAGGGACGCAGGAAGAAAATCTCCAGTAAGAATCAACAGTCAATGACATCAGTACAGAGAAAGTACCAAAGCTAAAAACTATATGCAACCAAATCCAGCACGCATGAAGAGTACTAGCCTAAAATAGATCTAAGGAAAAACACCCCAGAACACATCCTAGTCACAATGACAAATCCCACAGATGGGAATAGAATACTGAAAGCAACAATATCAAAAAGGGAAATTACATTTAAGGGAGCATCCAGAAGATTCACAGCAGAGCTGTCACAAGGAATACTCAAGGACAGAAGGCAGTGGTGAGATATAGTGACAAAATTCAATGAAATAAATGCTTAGCCTAGAATACTACACACTGCCAGACTCACTTTTAGGTTTGAAGAAAGTATACATAGCTTCACAGATAAACAACAGCTCAAAAACTTTACAGACTCAAAACCAGCCTTAAAAGAAAAACTGAAAGATTTACTTTAATACAAGACTGACCAACAGACACACCAAACTTCTACACAAAGATGGCACAAAATCCCATGGCAATTATCTCTCTCAATGTCAATGGACTAAATGCACCAATTAAGGGATACAGAGTGGCTAAATGGATCAAACCCGAATCTAACCTACTGCTGTCTATAAGAAAGCTGTCTATAAGAAACACAGCTGAATAGTCAAAACAAGCATGGACTCAAAATCAAAGGCTGGAGAAAAATCACCCAAGAAAACAACACCCTTAAAAAAGCTGGAGTGGCCATACTAATATCAGATGACAAACTTTACACTCAGAAAAGTTTTAAGGGACAAAGATGGACATTTTGTACTAATCAAGGGTTATGTAAAACAGGAAGAAATCACACTCCTAAATATATACGCACCCAATGAGGGACCAGCAAAGTATTTAATACAATTGATGACAAATCTGAAAAAAGATATCAATAACAACACAATAACTGTGGGAGACCTCAACACTGCCCTGTCACCCCTTGATAGGTCAACCAGAGTGAAATACAACAAAAATATACTAGCTCTGAAAAGATAAATGGAAGAGAGTGGGCTAGTATATATATACAGGGCACTCCATCCCCAGAAACCTGCATACACATACTTGTGCAATGCACATGAATCATTCACCAGGATAGACCACATGCTGGCCAATAAAACATATCTCCATAAAATCAAGAGGATAGAAATTGTGCAGATTACCTTTGCTGATCATAAGGGACTGAAATTAGATGTTAAATACAAAGGGATACAGAAGAAAAATTTTAACACCTGGACATTAAACAGCTTACTACTGAACAACCGGTGAGTCAGAGATGAAATCAGAGAGAAAATCAAAACTTTCTTGGAAACAAATGACAATAAAGACAGAAATTATCAGAATTTATGTGACACAGCAAAAGTGGTACTGAGAGAAAAATTTATATCTTTGCAAGCAAACATCAGAAGGAAGAAGGGGCCTACATGAATAGCTAAATGACACAGCTTATAAAATTAGAAAATGATTAAGAAATGGAACCAAAAATAGGTAGACAGAAGGAAATAACAGAAGTTAGAGCAGAAATCAATGAAATGAAAATCCAGAAAAACAATCAGAAAGATCAATAAAAGCAAAAGTTGGTACTTTAAAAAAATAAACAAGATTGATAAACCATTGGCAAAACTCACAAAGAAATCTAGAGATAGAAACTTGGTAAACCAGATTAGAAATGAAAAGCAGGAGATCACTACAGATATTGCAGAGATTCAAAGGGTAATCAAAGACGACTTGGAGAAACCCTATGCCATGAAACATGAGAATTTGGCAGAAATGGATAAATTCTTGGAATCTTATAATCTTCCATGGTTAAGTAAGAATGCATATCTAAACAGTCCCATCAACATTGAGGAAATTAAAATGGTGATCAAAAATTTTCCCCAAAACAAAAGCTCAGGCCCAGATGGATTCACTAATAAATTCTTTCAAACCTTTCACGAGGAACTTCTACCAATCCTTTTAAGGCTCTTTCATAAAATTGAAGAAATGGAATAATTCCAAATAGTTCTATGAAGCTAACATCACCTTGATACCAAAACCGGAGAGAAATGCTGCCTAAAAAAGAAAATTACAGACCAATATCCCTGGTGAACACAGATGAAAAGATCATCAACAAAATTCTGGCAAATTGAATTCAATGCATCATCAAGAATGTCATTCACAATGACCAAGTATGTTTCATACCAGGAATGCAATAATGGCTTAACATCTGTAAACCAATCAACATAGTACACCATATAAACAGAAAGAAAAACAAAAATCATATGATCATATCAATAAATGCAGAGAAAACATTCAGTAAGGTCCAACACCCATTATTCATAAAAACCCTCATTAAGATTGGAATGAAAGAAACTTTTCTCACTATAGTAAAGAACATTCACCATAAGCCAATGACAAATATTATCAATGAAGATTTAAAAAATTCCCAAAAATCTGATACAAGAAAAGGCTGCCTTCTTTCACCACTCCTTTCAGCATAGTACTAGAAGTACTTGCCATAGCAATTAGGCAAGAAAAATATATCAAAGGCATCCAGATAGGTAAGGAAGAAATCAAGCTCTCATTGTTTGCAGATGACATGATACTATATTTAGAAAACCCTAAAGACTGCCAAAAAGCTTCTAGAAACAATAGATTCATATAGAAAAGTGGCAGGCTACAAAATTAACACGCAAAATCAATGGCCTTCTTTTTTATTTAATTTTTATTTATTTATTTTTAATTATGTGAACAATGATGCAAAGAAAGAGGACAAGGTAAAGTTACAGTGAAAGGGCAATCACCCAAAAACAGAGTTCTCAGAAGAAATCCCCCTGCTGACACCTTAATTTTGATCTTACAGTCAAAGAACATTAAGAAAAATAAAACCAAACCCATACAATTACTTTGTCCCTCAAGTCCCCAGATTGTGGTACATTATAACATTTCTTTGCAGTACACCAAGCAATCTAAAGCAATAAAATTTATGTAACTCCTTAAACTTAAAGGCATAGTAGTTTTTTTTTTACAATTCCATGCACATGCATATTAGCTTAAGTTAACCTCAAAAGTTTAAGTGTCCTTTTTTAAGGTTTAGAGTCAAAGGAGCACAGTAAAAGCGGTGCTAGAGTGGCAATTATCGTTTGCATAGGCCCACCAAAATTTGGGGGACATGGGAAGGAAAAGCCTTGGCCTAAATACAAGGAGACCTTACCCCTGAAGTTTCCTGGCATAAGACAAACTCTAGGCTCCAGGCAAACTAGTTTGTCCAATCCAGGTCATTGTAGTGCCACTAGTTTTATTTTTCACAAGTCTCTGTTGTTGGTATCATGTTTCTGTATTGAAGATCCTGGAATTTGTATATCCTACATTGAAGTCAGGATGGTGCAGAACATCCTCTAATTTCCACTCACAATTAAAGGGCAATGCAGAAAGCCCTGTTCAGTAAGCAGGTCATTGTTGTTGTTAAGTCTTCTCAGTGTTAAGGGAAGACTCTTTTAAGTAGATCAATGTCAGAGCAGCAGTAGGGTCTTCCCTGGTAGAGGATTGCTTCCAGGTGATGCTATAGACAACTTTGGATGTTTCATAGATGACTTCCCTGGTTCCAAGGTGAATAGAGAATGCCCATTCTTCTGAGGCCTGTGCCGGGTCATTATGTCAATGTTCAGGGTGTAAGGACCCATTGCACTACAAGATTTGTGTGTCCTATCTCCATTAGATAAGAACTTATTTGTATGTATAGTATTTTCCATTTTAATGTGCCTATACAAACAAGGAATATTACCACGTGGCATTATCAGCACATATGGGGACTGCAAGAACAAGTCCAACAATCCCCGTGACTTGGTTCAAACATAAGCATTAAACTGAAGGACTCTTTCACCAAAATTTCTTATTGAACAGTTCACAAAGAGAAGAAAAGATAAAAAGTGGGGAAAATAATCTGACATAAGACAGTGGACACAATTATCACCATTTAAGGGGATATTCAATAATAGCTATAGTGGTTGAGGGAATATATCTACAATATTCAAAGGAGATATGCATGTCCCTTTTATGTAATTAGAGATAGTTGGGAGGAGGGTGCTGAATTCTGGACACCCCTGTGGTCTGTGATTTAGCGTTCTGGAGTCTGCGAAATGACTCCCTGCAGTTCCATTGTAGGGAAATGCATTTGAGTGGGAACTAACCAGAAACCTAGTATGGTAGCAACCACAGTTACACAATGAAGGAAGAAAGAGGCCAAGAGGCTGCTGAAAGTAAACAAATAGGAAAAGAGTACTGGTCTTTTCCCAGCCTGAGAGTCCATACTCTCATTTTTCTTTTCAATATATAGCACTCCCATGCAGTTTTTAAAATGAAGACTGATGAGGAAAAAAAATTACCAGTGAATGTCCCAACATACATCCGTGCTGCATCGGCCTGCCCTTCTCCCCATGCATCCCCCATTTAGAGGAGGGAAAGAAAAGGGGGAAAGCAAGAGGACCACTATAGAGTCCACCTGAGCCGGCACTCTGGAAAGGCCTGGGGACCAGAGGGAGAAATAGGGGAATGACTGGGGGCCTGCCAGCACCCCTCAAGCTAGGGAAAAGGCCTCCAGCGTGGGTGTCCCCTAACCCCATACCTGGGAAGAGTTGGCCTCCCGGATCAGAAAGAACCAGAAGCCAGATTATCTGCCCGGCTCCTCCCAGTGCTCCTCCTCCCTAGAGTAGAGAGGGGGAAGCCTAGGGCCCCTAAAAGGTCTCACCTGAATCCCACTTTGGGCCACCTGAGCCGGCACCCAGGAAAGGCCTGGGGTCCAGGGGAGAAATAGGGGAATGGCTGGGGGCCTGCCAGGCCTCCCAGCACCACCCAAGCTAGGGAGAAGTCAATGGCCTTCTTGTACACCAATAATAATAGAGAAGAAATTGACATTAAAAAATCCCATTCACAATATGTCAAATATCTTGGAGTCAACTTTACTAGAGAGGTGAAAGACCTATACAAAGAAAACTACAAAACCCTGCTTCAAGAAATAAAAGAGGACACATGGAAATAGAGACAAATATTCTGTTCATGGGTTGACAAGTTTAATATAATTAAAATGGCAATAGTCCCCAAAGCATTGTACAGATTTAATGCAATCCCTCTAGGATACCCATGACATTTTTCAAAGAAGTGAATCAAAGATTTTTGAAATGCATTTGGAACAATAATCACCCACGAATAGCTAAGCAATCCTTCGGTAAAGGAATATGGTAGGCATTATTTTCCCCAATTTAAACTGTATTGCAAAGCAATAGTTATCTAAACAGCATGGTATTGGAATAAAGATAGATCCTCAAATCAGTGGAATAGACATGAGTATTCAGAGAATGCTCCCCAGACATACAATGAACTAATCCTTGATAAAGGGGCAAGAAATCCAAAATGGAGGAAGGAAAGCATCTTCAACAAGTGGTGTTGGCACAACTGGTTAGCCACTTGCAAAAAAAGCAAACTCAAACCCTCATTTAATATCATGCACAAAGTTCAAATTCAAATGGATTAAAGACCTTAATATCAGGCCTGAAACCATTGTTATATAGAACAACACATAGGTAAAACCCTATATGGCAAGGTTCTCAAACTCAATTTAACTGGGGGCCTCAGGATGCAAAGTTGGTGTGATCCTTGAATGCAAAGTCAGTAGTAAGCCTTGAACATTGGGGGGGTGTGACCCACACAACTAAAACAAAACAAAACAAAAAAATTCCTCAGGGCCCGGAGAGATAGCACAGCGGTGTTTGCCTTGCAAGCAGCCAATCCAGGACCAAAGGTGGTTGGTTCGAATCCCGGTGTCCCATATGGTCCCCTGTGCCTGCCAGGAGCTATTTCTGAGCAGACAGCCAGAAGTAACCCCTGAGCAACGCCGGGTGTGGCCCAAAAACCAAAAAAAAAAAAAAAGATTCCTCTAGGGCAGGGCCACAAAATGTATGGAGGGCCACAAACGGCCTACAGGCTGCGAGTTTGAGGCCCCTGCTATATGGCATTGAGACTAAAGGCATATTCAAGAAAGAAAGAGCACTCTCCAAACAAGTGGAAGCAGAGATAAACAGATGGGACTATATTAAGTTGAGAAGCTTCTGCACCTCAAAGGAAATAGTGCCTAAAATACAAAAGCAAACCACAGAATGAGAGAAACTATTCACCCAATACACATCAGACAAGAGGCTAATATTGAAAATATACAAGGTACTGACAGAACATAATAAGAAAAAAACATATAGTCCCATCAAAATATTGGGAGAAGAAATGACCAGACACTTCCTCAAAGAAGAAATACTAATGGCCAAAAGACACATGAAAAAATGCTCCACATCACTAAATATCAGGAAGATGGAAATCAAAACAATAATGAGGTATCATTTCACACCGCAGAGACTGGCACACATCACAAAAGTACAAGAACAATCAGTGCTGGCGGGCATGTGGGAATGCCATCTAGTCCAGTCCTTATGGAACACTATATGGAGATTCCTCAAAAAACTGGAAATTGAACTTCTATATGATCCAGCTATTCCACTCCTAGGGATATACCCTAGGGACACAAAAATACAATTTAAAAATCCCTTCCTCACACATGTATTCAATGCAGTGCTAGTTACAATAGCTAGATTCTGGAAACAACCAAGTTGCCCCTCAACAGATGAATGACTAAAGATATTGTGGTACATATACACAATGGAATATTGTGCAACCATCAGGAAAGATGAAGTCATGATATTTTCCTATACATTGATGTACATGGAACCTATTATGCGGAGAGAGATAGACACAGAATAGTCTCACTGATCTGTGGATTTTAAGAAAAATTAAAGAAATTACTGTAGTAAGGCCCAGAGACAATAGAGTTAAGGGCCGGAAGGGCCGGAAGGACTGGCTCACAATTTGAAGCTCACTACAGAGTAGTGAATCCTGTTAGGGGAACAACTACACTAACAACTAGCATGACAATGTTAAAGAATGAGAGAAGTAGAATGCCTGTCTCAAATACAGGCAGGAGTAGGGAGGAGGCAGGGTATTGGTGGTGGGAATGTTGCACTAGTGAAGGGAGTTTTCTCTTTTGACTGAAACCCAACTACAAACATGCTTGTAATCATTGTGTTTAAATAAAGATTTATAAAAATTAAATTAAATAAAAAATACTTGTTCATTTAGACCCAATTTTGAGTTTCAGGGTTCTGGGTTCTTTTTCTTGTCTGAAATGATATCCGGATTGAAGAGTACCAAGTGGGTGACAGACAGAGCCAAGCCAGTGCCTCCACCTCCAATGAAGTTGAAGCGGGAATTGAGTCCCAATGCTTCTTATTGTGGTTAAAGATCTCACAGGGGTTTTCAATATATGGCCCACATGGAGCTGGCTAGGGACATTCATCAGACCCTCCAGGTATTTTTCCCATGGTGTCTGTCCTCCTTAGCAACTGACTCATCCCAGGCCACAGTGCATATGTGTAGATGTGCACCACACTCTCCAACTCGTCCTTTTCTCTCTCTCTCTCTCTCTCTCTCTCTCTCTCTCTCTCTCTCTCTCTCTCTCTCTCTCTCTCTCTCTCTCTCTCTCTCTTCCTCTCAGGGATCCTCAAACTATGCCCAAAGGCAACTATTGTTCATAGGTTTTTTAAACTATAGTCTGGCCCTCCAATGGTTTGAGGGACAGTGAACTGGCCCCCTATTTAAAAAGTTTGAGGACCCTTGATTTAGCAGGTCATGGTTGCAGAGAGGCCTCAGGGTGGGAAAGAGAGAAGGGCAATGAGCCAAACCTGGGATGAAATACTCTCTGCCTGGATTTTTATTATTTTTGGGATTCTTATTAATTTTTAAGATTTAAAGTTTAAGTCCAAAAGACCCAGAGAGATACCAAAGTATTTCACCTTCTTGGATTTTAAAAATTTAAGTGCTCATCAACCTTTCTGGTGTCCAAGAGTGTTCATGGAGCTTCAAATTTCCAACAAAATGAGTCCTGGGGCAAAAGTCAGCACATTCTATTGCTTTCTCTATTTCTCTCACTTTTTTTCTAAGCTCAAGATATAGGTGCAAAGTGCTGGTGAGGCTTTGCTTAGTTTATTTTCCCCCAGAAATAGATCATGAGACAATATTTAAGTACAAGTAGTTTACTTAAGAGGGAAATATTGGGGGCTGGAGAGATAGCATGGAGATAAGACATTTGTCTTGCATGCAGAAGGACAGTGGTTTGAATACCAGCATCCAACATGGTCCCCTGAGCCTGCCAGTAGCGTTTTCTGAGCATAGAGCCAGGAGTAACCCCTTTCCAATGCTGGGTGTGACCCAAAAAGAAAAAAAATGGAAACATTAGTAAGGGAGAGTGGGGAAGAGAGACAACAAGAAGGGCAATCAATAAAGTGTTATCAATAACTCCCTTCCTAAACTATCTCAATTAGAATTTTATAAGTATGCAAAATCTAGATCAAGCAAGGCCTTTTACATAATTTAAAATAGCAAAGATTTCATTGTTGATCTAATAAAAATTTCACGGAAGATTTTAAAGAAGGGGCTGACAAAAGGGTGTAAAATTTAAGAGGACTGAATATTGGTATAAATTGGAGGGCAAGAAAAGAATATAAGAGAAGTTATCATAAGAACTGGTGTGCTCACGTGATGATGGCAATGGGGCTGGATGGTGGGAAGTATGAGGGAAAGGAGACTTGTCAGAAATAGGAAGACAGTGCCTGATTGAATCTGAATGGGGAGGTCTTGTCAGGAATGATGAGCAGGTACTTGGCTGAGCCAGTACTGGATCTTGTTAGTTCTGGGATGATGAGGATGGGGAGATGAGGGGAAGGAATTCTGGAAAGCTGGTCAAAAGTTTAGTTTTGGAGTATGTTGTTGAGCCACTGGACCCATGGGCCCAGATATTGCCCAGTGCATTCTGTATCCTGAGCACATGTCTTCCTTCCAAAGGGAGGTATCAACGCAGCCAGCCTTTCCAGCATTCCTAAGCATTTCTATGACAAAGTAAGCCCCACAGTAGGAAACTGAAGCATATGGTGCCCAGAAACCAAGCAAAGGGAATACTTGAAGATCACAGTCATGGTTTCTATAAAAACATATTTGCTGCTTTGGTATTTTTCTTTAATTTCACATTCATACTCATTGAATCTGAGATGCTCTGGATTCCAAAATAATATTAATAAATTAGGAAAATGCTACTAAATAAGCTAAACTATGGATCATTACCTTAATGATAATTTTGTGCAGTTGTGTGATAATACTGAGCATGAACTATGGGGGTCAATATGAGGCAATGTATTTTTTATTATTTCGTTTTTGAGGGCCACACCTGTTTGACGCTCAGGGGTTACTCCTGGCTATGCGCTCAAAAATCAATCCTGGCTTGGGGGGATCATATGGGACTCTGGGAGACTGAACCATCATCCGTCCTAGTCTAGCGCTTGCAGGGCAGACCCTTACCTCTAGTGCCACTGCTCCAGCCCCAATTTTTTGGTTTTGTGCCACACTCAGTGATGCTCAGGGATTAATCCTGGCTCTGCATTCAGGGATTACTGCACACACACTTGCTTGGGGTCAAACCTCTTAACTGCAGTGCTCATACCGACCTGGTTGTGGATCAGAGATCATATACTCTGTTGTGGCAATTTGGGTTCCAAATAGCAGAGCGTCTAGGGCACTCTTGGCATACGTGGGCTGCCCAGGGATCCAACACATGGCCTCATGTTTGCAAGGCACATTAGCCAGAGGCCACCTTCCTTCAAGCCCAAATTTTATTTTAGGGCAGGTGCTCCTGAGGATGCTTGGACTCAGCAAAGTTTCTGGGTCACTTGGCCTCTACTCAGTTGTTCTCAGGAAGTCATGTGGTATCAGAATGACAATCATAGCCTCATATATGCAAGGCATGTGTTCTACCTATCATATGAGCTCCATCCTGTGTGTCTTTAAAGAGCACAGAACTTGGCCTGCACTTTCTTTATTTCACTCAGAACCAAGTCCAAGCCTATTGGCTTGCTTTGCTGACTTCTATTTGCCTTTCTGGCTGTTGACACCAGCTGGACTTGTGAGTTCAGATGTTGCCAAGTGCACTGTATTCTGGGCCACTGTTTTCCTTCCATAGGGAGGTGCCAGTGCAGATAGCCTTTCCAGCATCTCTATGCATCTCTATGACAAAGGTAGTCCTGAAAAACTTGCTAACTACCCCATGCCACCTCTGGTGGGTTCAAAATTACTCTGTAAGATTGCTTATGCATCACTTATCTCCCACTTTACCTGACTTTTAATATCTCATATCTGCATTCTATGTCAGATTTGATATACACATATAATAGCACTTTTCTTTGTTTACATGAGCACATGTAAATGTACATACTGTATATACCTTCTTTTGAGTGTTTTATATAGAAATAACTTTAGGGGCTGAAGCGATGTCCCAGCAGTAGGGCATTTGCCTTGCATATGTCTGATCTAAGACGAACCACGGTTTGATCCCCTGGCATCCCATATGGTCCCCCATGCTAGGAGCGATTTCTGAGCACATAGCCAGGAGTAACCCCTGAGCATCACCAGGTGTGGCCCAAAATAAAAAAAAGAAATAATTTTAAATTTATATATAAATAGCATCATTGACTCTTCACCCACCTCCTTTGGTTGTTAAGTTATTTAAGTTTTTTTTGTTATTGTTTTTGCATTGCACCTGGCTGCACTCAGGGGTTACTCATGCCTCTGTGCTCAGAAATCACTCCTGGCAGGCTCGAAGGACAATATAGGGTGCCAGGAATCGAACCACCACCGTGAGTCTGCGGTCAGCTGTGTGCAAGGCAAATGCCCTATCACTGTGCTCTCCAGCCCTGAGTTATTTTTTTTTGGTGGGGGAGTTGAGGCCACATCCAGTGACACTGAGGGATTACTCCTGGCTTGGCAATCAGAAATCACTCCTAGCAGGCTCAAAAGACCATATGGGTTGCCAGGAATCAAATCCATCCATTCTGGATAGGCTGCATGCAAGATAAGTGCCTACTGCTGTGCTATCACTTCGGCCCTCAGTCATTGAGTTTTTATTTCAAATCTACCGTGTGCCAGAGATTGGGATAGAAGTTAGTGTTAGAGCTCTGTGCTCACCTTTATTAAAGAAACAAGAAAAGAAAGGAAGGAAGAATAAAAGAAAGAGAGAAAGAAAAAAGTGAATGAAAGAAAGAGCAAAAGAGACGAAAGAAAGAAAGAAAGAAAGAGAGAAAGAAAGAAAGAACAAAAGAAAGAAAGAGAGAAAGAAAGAAAGAAAGAGAAAAGAAAGAAAGAAAGAAAGAGAAAAGAAAGAAAGAAAGAGAAAAGAAAGAAAGAAAGAAAAAGAAAGAAAGAAAGAAAGAAAGAAAAAGAAAGAAAGAAAGAAAAAGAAAGAAAGAAAGAAAAAGAAAGAAAGAAAGAAAGAAAGAAAGAAAGAAAGAAAGAAAGAAAGAAAGAAAGAAAGAAAGAAAGAAAGAAAGAAAGAAAGAAAGAAAGAAAGAAAGAAAGAAAGAAAGGCAGTTTGTTAGTTCACAAAATTGTCTGATGGGGCAGCATGGAGATATGTATCTCTGGCATTCAGGAGAATGTTGGGGCATGTCAATTGCTCAACTAATGTAAAATTGAACTGAATTAATTTGAATTACTTTTAGAACTCTTCCCCTCCACTGCCCCCAAATAAGCCCTGTATATTGAAAACAAGTTAGTTATTGAATCCAAACACACCGAGAGCCAGAGAGCTAACTGAAGAAATTCCAATTTCCCTTGATTCCTCCAGGTGAGGCCTGTGTTGGAAAGTGGCCTCCCTGTCTTAAGGAGGCACCATGGCTTTTGAATCTGCCACTTTCTCCCTGTGAGATTTTAGCCTCCACCCCCCCCCCCTTATTTTAGTTGACTCCTCTGCAAAACTGGAGGTGCGATTTTTTTTATGTTTACATGACTGATATTGCATGTTTACTGTCCCAGGTCTGTTCTTCCCTATAGTCTGAGTAAGGAGAAATTTATTACCTAATTGGTCTGAATAACAACTAAAGTTCTCAGCCTTTGCTTCAGTGTGTTGCTCTGCAGGTTGCAGTGGTTGACTGCAGTTCTTGCCAAGAACAGCATGGTTTTTATTGAGATGCTAAATATTTGCTCACCAGGGTTTGCACTCTTTATGTGGTGCTCACAAGTAGTCTTCACAATGTGGAGGTTGGGGCATGGGGAAGGTCATTCTGGTGCTCATATTTTCTGACCTTATGCCTGATATGGGTTGTACCATTTTGTTGTGTGTTTACTCATAGCTGCTTACAGTCCAGCTGAAAATTACCACTGGTACCAAGAGCACACATGGTAGCACCAGGTGTCAAACATGGAACCGTATGCTCATGAAAGAGATGTTCCTCCATGAAGTCTCTGGTCCACTAGGCCTAATTCCATCCCTTATTCTTTTTTTGTGTGGGGCGTGGGAGGTCACAAATGGCAGTGCTCAGGGGTTACTCTTGGCTTTGCATTCAGAAATAGCTCCTGGCAGGCTTGGAGGACCATATGGGATGCTGGGAACCAGAGTCTGTCTAGGGTTGGCCTCATGCAAGGCAAATGTTCTATTGTTGTGCTAATGCTCCACCCACCCCTTTATTTTAGTTGACTCCTCTGTAAAACTGGAGGTGCGATTTTTCATGTTTACATGACTGATATTGCATGTCTACTGTCCCAGGTCTGTTTTCCCCTGTATTCTGAGTAAGGAGAAATTTAATACCTAATTGGTCTGAATAACAATTAAAGTTCCCAGCCTTCGCTTCAGTGGGGGTGCACTGTGGAACTTGGGCCTGTGAAATACAAGCACAAGTGTAATGTGTAAGATCTAGTATATGGCTGTCAGTGCATAACATCTAGTCCTTTATTGGCTGAAACTTGGACATGTTTGCTGGAGCTCACAAAGTCATCTTCTTTGGTCTTAAGGAGAGAGAGCCTTGGGGCTAAGCTGTATGATGACAGCCCAGAGCCCTGGTAGCACAGAGACCTGCAGTCCCCTGAATGAGAAATGCATTCTTTGCTTACTTAGATTTTCTACCATTTACAACCAACATAGAAAAATTGAACAGGCAATGGTCACTAGCTACTTACTACTAGTGAGTTTCTTCTCTTGTAACTTTTCCTGTATAAACACTCAAAGTCAGGATGCTTGCCTCCCAAAGGACTGATTTGGGTTCAATCACTGGCACCCCAGAATTCAGCGAGGAGTGAGCTCTGAGGGAAAAGCCAGGAGTAAGCCTTGAGCATCATTGGGTGTGACCCCAAGTTAATAAAATAAAATAAAATAAAAACCAAATGACTCGAGAGGCTCAGTTTTCCATTTGCATTCTACTCAAAGTCAAGATCAGATGAACTTCAGTTCTTTGATTCTATGAGGTTTCTGTCTTTTCTGAGCATTTGTTCTTGTTCAGTCAGAACCAAGTGTCAAAAATGCTTTGTTTCTCATAATTCTAGAGGCTAGAATTGTGAGGCCAAGGCAGGTTTGGTTTCTTTTTGTTTGTTTGTTTGTTTGTTTGTTTGTTTGGGGGGTTATACCCAGTAATAATCTGCACCCAGGAGACTCCTGGAGGTGCTCAGAGAACCATATGGGATGCCAGAGATGGAACCTGGATTTTCTGCATGCAAGGCAAGTTCTGTCCTCACTGTGGTATCCCTTAAGTCCCTGGATTGGGTTTCTTGTGAGGCCTCTCTCCTTGTCATGGCTAGCTACTATTCCCCCCTGACTTCACATGGTCACTCCAGGATTTCCTTCGTGGAGCTACATGTGTGTGTGCAAGGGCATGTGTGCACAAGTCCAAATTTCTTCTGGTGATGACACCAGAATTAAACTTAGCACAATAAACTTGTTTTAACATAAATACATCCTTATTTTCAAATGCTGCCATTTTTGAAGTACAGGGAATTAGGGATGTTGGGAAGATACAACTCATTTTATAGTATTTTAGGACACCTCTATATCCTGTCCCTTGTCCCCAAAGGAGTCTGTTTCCTGGAATTTATCACTAGGAGCAAAAGTTCTTTAAAAACTATTATCATGTCTCCTCCCCAGGTCAACACGTGGTAACACCTGGTGGCAAATGGCCTTAGTTCTCAATTACTGTTGGCAGGAGCCAGCTCTGCTCATAAATATGATAGACTGAAAGTCTTCAAACTCTTCCCCAGAAGGCAGCAACTGACAGGCATATGAATAATCCAACTTTCTGGCCTTTAACATCCAGAATACTGATCCCTAGCAGGATTTTGGGATATCTTATTTTTATAAAACTTCATTCCCTTCTCTATTCCAGTGTTTCTCAACTGGTGGGGCAAAACGTCCCCTACCACTGCCCTGGGATAATTCTTGGATAGTACAAGGGGATTAGAGGGGAATATCACATGAATAAGGGGCCATGTTATGAGACAGGGTCCAACTGATAGAATGGGAACTGCAGGAAGGACACAGGGTTGGGATGGAGTCATGGTTGGAGAAAAATCAACCTGAGAAAACACCTTGTAAAAAATGCCAGCTTTTACATATTCATATTTTAGTAGTGCATAACTACAAAATATTGAAATGTCACTTGTCTTGAAACCAAAGATAAAATCAAAATTATTTTGTGAAAATTATCTAATTTTGTTGTTTCTCTATCATGTTATCTGTCAAGTAGACATAATGCCTATTCCTTAGGTTTGATGAAAAAATTGAACTCACACTTGAAAATTGTTGACACTTAGAAATACATCAATAGAATTTTGGAGTGCCAATATAATTTATTAAGACTATCTTATTCTCATTTTGTGTTTACATAAATTACTTGTATACAGGAATTATACACAAATAGGTCCTTAGTAACTTTGATGCCAATGAAACTATCAAAATAAGTTTTCTTCTTCTTCTTCTTTTTTTTTTTTTTTTTGGTTTTTGAGCCACATCCATTTGATGCTCAGGGGTTACTCCTGGCTATGTGTTCAGAAATCGCTCCTGGCATGGGGGGACCATATAGGATGCCGGGGGATCGAATCGCTGTTCGTCCTACACTAGTGCTTGCAAGGCAGACACCTTACCTCTAGCGCCACCTCGCTGGCCCCAATATAAGTTTTCTATATTAGAATTGTACATCTACATGGCCACTGTCTTCTAGAAAAACTGTTCTTGAGTTTTGATATTTTTCTCCACAAGTTCTGGTTTTAATAATAAATAAAGTGGGCTGGAGCATAGTCTTGTATGTGGCCAACCCGGGTTCTAGCCCTAGCATCACATATGATCCCTCAAGCACCTCCAGGAATGATTCCTGGGTGCAGAGTCAGGAGTAACCCCTAAATATCACTGGATATCCCCCAAAATAAAGAAAATGTGTTAATTTATTGAAAATACTTAGAAATAATACCAAGGAATTAGAATATGACTCAGTGGTAGAGTGCATGCCCTTCATATTTCAGGCCCTACTTTTGATCCCCAGTACAATATGGTTCCTCAAACACTACTAAGTGTTGGCCGCAACCCCTCACCTCCTAAATAAGATCAGCCCATACAACCAGAAACAGTATACTAATAGTTCAGGGTCAATAGTGGCCTTCCCAAGGGTATCACATTCGAATCTTCAGAACCTGTGACTGTTACTTTTTATGGCAAAAAAGACTTTGTAAATATGATCAAATAAAGCATCTTGAGATAGGTAGATCTTTTTGGATGATCTGATAGGACTTGGTGAAATCACAAGAGTCCTGACAACATGACTGGGAGTCAAAGAAGAAAAAAAAACAGAAAAGAAAGAGGAGATTGGATTGAAGTAGCCACAAGTCAAGAACTGTTAGAAGCCTCTAGGAACTAGTAAAAGACAGGCAACAGTTTCTCTCTGAAATCTCTAAAATGAACCAGACTGGCCACCTTAATATTAGCTCCATAAGACTCATTTTTGAAACTCTAGAACTGTGAAATAATAAATCTGTGTCCTTTAAAGCAACTGAATTTGTGGAAAATCATTTCCACGGGATTTCAAAGTCACTCAAATGAGAGTGCTGTGTGCTTCACTTGGGGGTAGGGATCTCAAACTGATGCTTATGTAAGAAATCTCTCCACATTATTTACATTTTTTTTTGTTTTTTTTTGGGGGGGAGGGTCACACCCGGCAGTGCTCAGGGGTTACTCCTGGCTCTATGCTCAGAAATCGCTCCTGGCAGACTCGAGGGACAATATGGGATGTCAGGATTCGAACCATGGTCCTTCTGCATGCAAGGCAAATGCCTTACCTCCATGACATCTCTCCGGCCCCTGTTTACAAATTTTATAGAAAATATGAAACCCCAGGCCATTACCAATGGATACACTTCCCCACTCTGAGAGCCTTGTCTTTCATAAATGTGGCATCAGGAAAGTGGGGTCTGGAGCTGATTAAATCAGGTTCTTGGCCAGTCACTGAAGAGTCAGTCACTTGACATTTCTAAACTTGTGGAGTAGATAGATCATCAGTACAGCCTGGAACCCGATACCATGCATGAAATCATGTTTCACATCTTGAAAACTGCAGAACCACAGCGCCTTGACATGGCTCCTCCATTTTCATATTTTTTGGTTTATGTGGGGACTTTTTCTGGCTTCTAATTTAATTTGCTGGTACTTTGAAAGGAAAGCTTGGGGGAGGGGTCGGTTTGCTGGTGGCCGTGAAAGAACTATTAATCAAATCACCAAATAGTGATTTGTGCTGTGGACTTTTGAGCAATACAAAAAACTCCGATATGCAAGGGAAATGTGATTACTTGAATAAATGCATCTGCTTACATTTTGATCAGGAAAAGGAAATTGAAACTTGCCATCAGACAATTTGGAGAACCTGGCTCGTGGTAGATTCTGTTTGAACTTCCAAATCCCTTAATACCGTGGCTGGCTCTGGTTGAACGATTTGTTTGCCCTTGTAAGTCAGAGTCAAGTTTAGCTTTAAGACGTCTTGTACCAAATCTCTGCCTGTCTGTCCCAAGGAATGTTGCCTGAAACATTTCACTCAGCTTTGGGGAGGGATTAGTCCCCTTTCCCTAGAGGATTCAGCAGTGTCGGGGGACAGGTTTTGGGGTTTGCTACTGGCACATTAAAGCCACAGATGCTGCATAAACTCCTACAACGCCCAGACAGTAACCCTCCCCCCTAACTGCCCAGCTCAGCCCCAGAAGCAATAATACCCAAGCGCAGAAATCTGCTGTGTGGACACCACGAAGGCAAGACCTGCAGTCAGAGACACAGGACCCTGCAGGGACTTGAGGTCTCCAAGGTCTCCCCAGTGCCCTGCAAGGAGCAGACCTGAGCCACCCCACTGCTACATCGCTGCTTGCCGGTACCTCCTTGGGCATGTTCCTCCGTGTCTCCAGGCAGCTCTTTCTCCTGTGCAGCTGGAGGAGACCAGCTTCTTGTGCAAGGAGCAGCTCAAGCCTCTAACTGAGCTCCTGGTCCCTAGGGGCTAAACAGCACACGCTGGTGATTGCGAGCTCTGCAGCGCACGCAAGGACTGAGCCAAGTTGCTCTCTGCAAAAGCCCGTTTTAGGATGGCACCAAGCCGGTTTCAGGTCTGAACTGTGAGCATCAGCAGAATCCGTAGACTCCAGCGGTGTCCCCCTATCTTTGTATGTCCTCCAGCTCAGTGTGCAAGGCACTAACTCTGCCCATCCACAGCAAAGGCTTTCCCCAGCCAAGATAGAGACCCATCGTGCAAAGTCCTTCAGATGGGGAAGGCACGAAATTGCACCCATCAGATCGCACCCGCCTGAAGTTGATACCACAGAACCCGAAGTTGGAGCGAGCCCACCCAGCTACACCGAGTTTTCTTCCTCCCGTCAGGGCGCGGTGCAACCAGTTGTGAACTGAGGGGCACAGTCTGGCCCAAGACTGAGGAAGGGAGCCCATAGCATCAGGCTTAGGGTCCGCGTTCTGTGGCTTACAGACACACAGGCACACCCCCTCGCAGGAGCTGGGCACAAAAGGGGTAACACTGAGGGCAGGAGTGGGTAACACTCACCTGGCCGCATTCCCTAATCCACCTGCCACCCAGGGGAGGAGCAGCAGAAGCCCGAAAGCCCTGGGAGGTGGCATCTTTGCTCCGGATCCGGTTCACCTTCATACGCTGCCTCCTCCGCACCCCCTTGGCGGCGAAGGCGCTGGGATGAACTCGGGGTGCTGCGTTCTCCTTGTCACTTCCCCAGCTTCGCTGGGCTCTGCTTTTCGACTCCCCGATTCCCCACCCCGCCTCTCTGCAGGCGGCAAGGTGAGGTACGGTGCTGAAGTGTGGATGCTTCGGATTTCAGGAGAAGTGGGGTGTGAGGCGATCGAGGCGCCACCGAGGTTCTTCCACTGTCGGGGAGGAACTGTCGGGGCGCAGCAGGCCCGGTGCGCCAGGGAAGGCGGAGCTGGCTGCGCACATCTGGCTGGACCCGCCTCCAGTGGAACCCGCGCACCCTGCCTGTGCGACAGATTTGTCCAGAAATCCCTCCACTCCCACCCCATCCCCGGCTCACTTTCCCTCGTTTCTGACTTAGTCTTTACCTAGCACATCCCTCTCAAACAGGATATGTGCAGAGTGGCAAGAGCTGCTTCCAAACACACTGGTATGAATCTTCCCGGTGTTATATTTCCTTGCTCTGCTGGGGGTTTTCTTTCAGAACATGAGGATCCCGGGGTGCTCAAGCGGAAGGGCACCAACCAACCTATCAACAGGCCCTTTGACAAACATCTCCCAGGTTCATATATAGCAGAACATGGTGGGACCACCATGTTCTATACCCTTGTAGTCAATGACTTGAGTAGGTCGACATTGGTCCTGGCAACTTGTTTTTTTGTTAGTTTAGCCTACACCTATCTGTGCTTCCATGCCACTTGAAGAGATACTAAGGGTACAAAATGGTGGGGATGGAGTAAGGGTCGACCCTAAGCAAAGCAAGTGTTTTAGCATCCTGATTCAGCTAGCCTCAGTTAAAAAATTATTTTTCTAGAAAGTTTCCCGTAGCTTTCTGAACTTACTTGTAAATTACTTTTAAAATTATTTAACCCTTTTTTCTCTTAATTGCTATAGTATACTAAAGCCAGCAGTGTGTGTGGGCTATGTGGTGTTGGAAATGGAACACAGGTCCTCACATATGCCAGGCCTGGGATCCATCACTAGCCTCAGCTAAATCCACAAATAGTGGTGAGCTAGGTTGATCTCCCCTAACTTGTTCTTGCAGAGTGAAGGAGAACATCGGTCTCTCCTTCAATCCCTCCCTGCAACCACACCCTTTGACTTTTTGGAGCACAAATTCTATGGGGCCTCCCATTTTGGCTTTGCACTTGGATGTGGGACCTGCTTTGATGAATGGTGTAGGGCAGTTAAATCCATCGCCACCCTCAGTTAAAAAATATTTTTTAGAAAAAGTTTCTCTTAGCTTTCTTACTGGGAAATTACTTTTTACATTATTTAACCTTTTTTTCCTTTTCATTGCTATAGAGTATCAAAGCCAGCAGTGTGTGTGGGCTATGTAGTGTTGGGAATGGAACACAGGTCCTCACACACGCCAGGCCTGGGATCCATCACTATATCCATAGGCTTTTATTTATCCTTTTATTATTTCTAATAAAATTGTTAATTTGTAGAGTATTAGAATAAAATGCATAAGAAACCCTATGAATCTCTTTTTCAGCTTTAACTCATTTCAACTCAGAGTCAATGCTTGTTTACTTTGCAGCAGCTATTTCTCTTAATTTAAAAATAATTTCTTTATTTAAACACCATAGTTTACAGAAATGTTTCTAGTTGTCTTTCAGTCAAAATATGTAAACCCCCTCCACCAGTGCAACTTATTTTCCTGACACCAATGTCCCACATTTCCCTCCTCCCCCACGCCTTTTCAGGACGGGCATTTTGTTTCACTCTCACACTATTATTTCATGGTAGTTGTTAGTATAGTTATTTATTTAACTGCACTCACCACTCTTTGTGGAAATGCTCTCTAGTCCAGACTTTATGGAAGAAACATGAATATTTTTCAAAAAATTGGAAATTGAGTTCCCATATGATCCAGCAATACCACTACCAGGGACATACCCTAGGAACACAAAAACACAAATACAAAAATATCCGCTGCACTCCTATGCTCATTGCAGCTCTATTTACAATAGCCAAAATCTAAAAATAACCCAGGTGACCAAAAAATATGAGCAGTTAAAGAAACTGTGGTACATCTACACAATGGAATATTATGCAGCCATCAGGAAACATGAAGTCATGACATTTTCCATGGAAGGACATGGAAACTATTATGCTGAGTGAAATGAGTCTGAGAGAGATAGATATAGAACAGTCTCACTAATAGGTGGGATTTAAGACAATTAAAAGACAGTATGGTAATAATACCCAGAGACAATAGAGATGAGCCCATGATGCTTACCACAAATAGTGGTGAGTGCAGTTGATCCCCGCTAATTTGTTGTTGCAGAATAAAGGAGAGAATTGGTCTCTCCTTCAACCCCTTCGTGCACTCACACCTTTTGGCTTTCTGGAGCACAAATCTATGGGGCCTCTTTTTGGTTTCGGACTTGGATGTGGGACCTGTTTTGATGAATGGTGTAGGGCAGAAGCTAGCAAAGTTGCCAATTCCACATCTAAACTGGAGAATCCTGAGTCTTGACCAGGTGTATGTGAAGACTGTCTCTCAGCCTTGCATTTAAGGAGGACAATGAACCAGTGGAACAGAGCTTCTGAGTGGAGTCTATTGTAGATGGGTCAGTTATAGACCTTTGAAAGATATTAGGCAAGATCCATGTTGTAGACTCAAACAGATCTAATTGAATCTTACACAGAAATAACTCTCACGTGCCTGTGACCTACTGTAACAGATAAAATGACCACAGAGAAAAAGGAAGTTGGTCTTGATTACAAGCTCAATTCACAATATAATGGGCACAACTCTTCATTCTAGCCAAATAAATATGTGAAGTAGAGTCAGGAATGAGTCCCAGTGTAGACATGCCATTTATACCACCCAGACCTACATTTAGACTGATCTTCTCTTTGAGCAGCTGATGGATTCCTAATGCAGCCAGTATTCTGGTAGTTCATTGAGTTATTAATTGCCAACAGTGATAAGCATTGTGGGCAAATCTTTCCAGGCTTGCTAAACATCCACATCTTTTGAGGTAGGAGATCATTAGCTCTGCCCTGTTTGAAGAGTCAGGAAACTGGTGTTCCTCATTTAATGGAAATAAAAAATGATCAGACTTAAACACCAAACCCAAAGTCAACGACAACAGAATTGATGCCCAATCTACAACAAGCTATACACAAAGGGGACTGTTACACTAGCAGACCAGGAGGCAAAGGGGCGAGATATAGGATGCATGCTGGGAACAGGGGTGGAGGGAGGACAACACTGGTAGTGGGAATGGCTCTACTTCATTGTCGCTATGTACCTTAAATATTACTGTGAAAGATTTGTAATTCATTTTGATCACAATAAAAATTATTTAAAAAAACGTGTTCTTTTTTTTGTAACTAAAACCCAACCATGAACATGTAACATGTTTGTAATCATGGTGCTTAAATAAAGATATTTAAAAAAAATGAAACTGAGAGGCAGAGGAACTAAGTCACTTGCTAAAGATCATACTCTAACAAATGTAGAACTGTGTTTCAAATCCAAGACTCTTCCCCTCTCAACTTGGCTGTTGTTACCCAAAGCCCTGTTCTCATCTTCTTACTCTTTTATAGCTTCAGCTTTATTAATAAACAAATGATGTAACTAGAACCCATTTACTTATTCTATGACAACTAGTTCTATTTACTGAAAATATTAAACCTAGATAATATAAAGCAGGGGTGGTGAACAAGTTTGACACAAAGAGCCAAAATTTTAAACTGTGAGAGTCAGAGAGCCACACCACGCAGTGACCTGGCAAAACAGACAAACACTCACACAAAAGCATCTAATTTTAACAATAATCTATTAAACACATATTGCATTTTGCCATTTTGAGTGAGGGTCAAAATCCTGCAGTGATGGTGAGGGTGTGCTGTGTCTTCCACACTAAGAACTAACGGCAAGATGTGACACAGCATGTGACACACGGGTTCCCCCCCCCCCCCGCGCGTCCCCCCTCACTGGCCCATGCAGTTGTTTCCGAGGGATGGGAGAAGGGATGACGCAGCCTAGGGGCGGGACTACGTGCTCGGAGATCTCTCGTCAGAGGTCCCTCCTCAGAAGCAGCAGAACAAAATCCAAACTTGACAAAGAGCCACAGTATACAAAATAATGATAAGAGGCAAAGAGCTGCATTCATTATGGCCAGGGGCTGCATGCGGCTCGAGAGCCGCGTGTTCGTCACCCCTGATAAAAAGTACGATTTGGGATTAATTGGATCACATTCCACTCAGTATATGCCTTGTTACTCATTGGTTGAAAACATATTTGCATGTAGTGTCTTGGATTCGTGTTTAGGCCACCTAATCCCACCTCTTGGTATGGTCTGTTTCTTCCCATTAAATATGCCAGGTTGCAGGAAAATGCTTTCTTGCATTTCCAGACTTCCCACTGAACTTCCTGCTTTTTAGGAGCTGAAGGTGTATGTGTTGGAACTCCTGAACCCTTTTCATCCTCTTTAGTGTGTGTGAGTTATTTCCTACATCGACGTTTGCTTCCAGACACACGTCTCTCCAATGTCCTTTGGAACTTGAGACCTGATTCTCACAGATTTCGGAGGGACTTGGGACTCAGCTTACAGCTGGAGAACCCTATAACGCTGCAGATAAACACTTTAAAGAAGATGTTAAGGTACAAAAAATAATCTATTTGGTTAAAAATGGATAATGGGGCCCGGAGAGATACCACAGTGGCGTTTGCCTTGCAAGCAGCCGATCCAGGACCAAAGGTGGTTGGTTCGAATCCCGGTGTCCCAGATGGTCCGCCGTGCCTGCCAGGAGCTATTTCTGAGCAGACAGCCAGGAGTAACCCCTGAGCAACGCCGGGTGTGGCCCAAAAACCAAAATAAATAAATGAATAAATAAATAAATAAATAAAAATGGATAATGAATGTATTGCTGGTAATCTCATTTGAAGAAGATATATATGTTTGCGTTTCTACAGATGGCAACCCTGCTAAGAAACTATGGATCCCATTACACCTTGTCAGAAACAGAATTCTCACAAATGAAAAAAAAACAGAGACAATTGGAGGCTAAGACTGCAAACTTTCCCTCAGAACCAACACAGATTATTCAAAAGGACGAGAGCAGGAAACAAATGATGACTTCAAGAGGTAAGTGGGACAATCAATTGACACCACTCAATGAGGCAGAGTCTATCAAGTGTGAAAATGACCAATTCTAGAATCTCAATTCTGTAGATGAAGGAATTGGTCCTTCTCTTACCAGATATAATTTAGGAAACATTTGTCACATGAACTCAATATTACAATGCCTGTATAATATTCCAGGCTTGAGTGATGGCTTTTATCAGACCCTTTATAAGGAGGACATGAATAGGTCCAATCCATTGGGACATAAAGGCAATGTGGCAGAAAAGTTTGGTAAGATTATAAAAGCCTGGGGCCGGAGAGATAGCATGGAGGTAGAGCTTTTGCCTTGCATAGAAGGACGGTGGTTCGAATCCCGGCATCCCTGAGCCTGCCAGGAGCAATTTCTGAGGGTAGAGTCAGGAATAACCCCTGAGCGCTGCTGGGTGTGACCCAAAAACAAAAACAAAACAAAACAAAAGATTATAAAAGCTTGTGGAAAGGACAACACAGGTATATCAATAAAAAGACTTTAAATGACCATTGGAAAGATAAAAATGATCATTTTGTAAAGAGACAATCTACAGAATACACATGAACTACTTCTATTCTTGATGGCGGCTTTTCATCAGGATTTGAACAAATTTGATAGGCAGAATAGACACAGAGTAAAAATAGCGATTATATTCTTGACTCAAAAACTGTAAAACAAGATTGGCCGTGATACAAGCAGTCTAATGAGTTTATTATTGCTACACCCTTATGATCCCAGGTAAAATCCACAATTCAAATGCCTCATCTGCTACCACGAATCTCAGGCATTGGAGATATTTACTCATTTATTCTTGCCTTTGACATCCACATAAAAATCATGTTGAAAGATTGTCTTAAAGTATTTTTCAGAGAGGAAGAAGTGAAAGTCAATAATAGAGAGAAATCTGGAAATTACTTCCTGTGCTCTTAATACACTTGAAACGTTTTTTCTAGGAATGAAAGAAGATGAAAAAACTGCAGACTTATGTGGACTTTCCTTTAGAAAACCTTGACTTATCGCAGTACCATATAAATTCTATGAACATTCCAAAACAATACAATTTATTCTCTGTTTTGAACCATTATGAAGAACTGGAAAAGGGTCATTGCACAGCAAATTGTAAACATACAACAAGGCAGCATTAGTTTTGATTATCAGGAAGTTTCAGAAATCTCCAACTCATCTGTAAAATCTTCAGTCGATTATACTGTTTTTATATCAAAGAGACCTGTTGCAATGGATACAGCTATTTAAATTAGCATATATCTAACTTGATGCCTTTTAGAGATGTCTATAATAATATTCAAATGTATTTATAAACAAGAGAATAACTGTAAGCTGCTTTGGAATGCATAGACTCCCACAATAGTGCTCATTATCAGAATGTTTTAGTGTCTTAATTTCAATTCTATTATGCATATAATAACCTTTAATGTTTTTGATCACAGTGATCCATTGAGAAGTAGTTTGGATGCCCTGATACAAATGACATATTACATTGGATTCCTAAAACAGTGCTCATTATGATAATGTTTTAACAAATATTTTAAATTATTTTTTTTCATTTGATTATACATGCTTGTATGATCTAATGTATTTTTCTTTTTTTTTTTTTTGTGGTTTTTGGGTCACACCCAGCAGTGCTCAGGGATTATTCCTGGCTCCATGCTCAGAAATTGCTCCTGGCAGGCACGGGGGACCATACGGGACGCCGGGATTCGAACTGATGACCTCCTGCATGAAAGGCAAACGCCTTACCTCCATGCTATCTCTCCGGCCCCGATCTAATGTATTTTTCAAGAGAGATTTTTCGATAAGACATCTGAATACCCTGGAATCTTGGTACAGTGCTCAGTTACTGAGTATGTTATTTACAATTTACTTTTTAATTAATATCTTTATTTAAACACCTTGATTACAAACATGATTGTACTTGGGTTTCAGTCATGTAAACATGTAAACTCTTTCACCAGTACAACATTCCCATCACCAATGTCCCAATTCTCCCTCCTCCCCATGCCACCCCCACCTGCACTCAAGACAGACTTTCTACTTCTCTCATTCATTCACATTGATATATTTCTCAATGTATTTATTTCTCTAACTGCATTCATCACTCTTTTTAGTGAGCTTCATGTTGTGAGCTGGACCTTCCAGCTCTCCTCTATTTTGTCTCTGGGAATTATTGCAAAAATGTCTTTTATTTTTCTTAAAATTCATATATGAGTGAGACTATTCTGCATCTATCTCGATCCTTCTGACTTATTTCACTCAGCATAATAGATTCTATGCACATCCATGTATAGGAAAATTTTATGACTTTATCTCTCCTGATGGCTGCATAATATTCCATTGTGTATATGTACCACAGTTTCTTTAGCCATTCATCTGTTGAAGGGCATCTTGGTTGTTTCCAGAGTCTGGCTATTGTAAATAGTGCTCTATTGAATATAGGTGTGAGGAAGGGATTTTTGTATTGTATTTTTGTGTTACTAGGGTATATCCCTAGGAGTGGTATATCTGGATCATATGGGAACTCAATTTCCAGTTTTTGGAGGAATCTCCATATCGTTTTCCATAAAGGTTGGACTAGACGGCATTCCCATCAGTAGTGAAAAAGAGTTCCTTTCTCTCCATATTCCTGCTAGCACTGCTTGTTCTCATTATTTATGATGTGTGCCAATCTCTATGGCATGAGATGTTCCCTCATAGTTGTTTTGATTTGCATCTCTGTGATGATTAGTAATGTGGAGCATTTTTTTCATGTGCCTTTTGGCCATTTGTATTTCTTCTTTGGCAAAGTGCCTGTTTACTTCTTCTACCATTTTTTTTATAAGATTAGATTTTTTTCTTGTAAAGTTTTGTTAGTATCTTGTATATTTTGAATATTAGCCCCTTATCTGATGGGTAGTGGGTGAATAATTTCTCCCACTCAGTGGGTGGCTGTTGTATCCTGGGCACTATTTCCTTTGAGGTACAGAAGCTTCTCAGCTTAATATATTTCCATCTGTTTATCTCTGACTCCACTTGTTTGGAGAGTGCAGTTTCCTCCTTGAATATGCCTGTAGTCTCAATGTCATGGAGTGTTTTATGTACATGTTGTTCTATATACCTTATGGTTTCAGATATACCTTATGGTTTCAGGTCTGATATCAAGGTCTTTAATCCATTTTGATTTGACCTTTGTACATGGTGTTAGTTGGGGGTCTGAGTTTGCTTTTTTGCAAGTGGCTAACCAGTTGTGCCAACACCACTTATTGAAGAGGCTTTCCTTGCTCCATTTAGGATTTCTTGCTCGTTTATCAAAAAGTAGGTGATTGTATGTCTGGGGAGGATTCTCTGAGTACTCAAGCCTATTCCAGTGATCTGATTGTCTGTCTTTATTCCAATACCATGCTGTTTTGATAACTATTTCTTTGTAATACAGTTTAAAATTGGCTAAAGTAATGTCTCCCATATTCCTTTTCCCAAGGATTGCTTTAGCTATTAGAGTGTGTTTATTTTTCCAAATGAATTTCATAAGTGTTTGATCCACTTCTTTGAAGAATGTCATGGGTATCTTTAGAAGAATCACATTAAATCTGTACAAAGCTTTGGGGAGTATTGCCATTTTAAGGATGTTAATCCTGCCAATCATGAGCAGGGTATGTGTTTCCATTTTTGCTTGTCTTCTCTTGTTTCTTGGAGCAGTGTTATAGTTTTCTTTGTAGAGGTCCTTCATGTCTTTATCAAGTTGACTCCAAGTTATTTGAATTTGTGTGGCACTAATGTGATTTTTTTTGTTTTGGTTTTTGTGTCACATCCAGCAGCGCTCAGTTATTCCTGCCTCTATGCTCAGAAATCGCCCCTGGCAGGCACAGAGGAACATATGGGATGCTGGGATTTGAACCACCGTCCTTCTGCATGAAAGGCAAATGCCTTAGCTCCATGTTATCTCTCCAGCCCTAGGGAGTTGTTTTCTTAATGTCTGTTTATTCTCTATAATTATTGGTGTATAAAAAGGCCATTGACTTCTGTGTGTAAATTTTGTAGCCTGCCATATTGCTATATAAATCTATTGTTTCTAGAAGCTTTTTGGTAGAGTTTTAGGATTTTCTAAGTATAGTATCATGCCATCTGCATATAGGGAGAGCTTGACTTCTTCCTTTCCTATATGGATTCCCTTGAAATCTTTTTTTTTGCCTAATTGCTATAGCAAGTACTTCCAGTGCTATGTTAAATAGGAGTGGTGAGAGCACACAGCCTTGTCTTATACCAGAATTTAGAGGAAAGGCTTTTAGTTTTTCTCCATTGAGGATAATATTTGCCACTGGCTTGTGGTAGATGGCCTTACCTATATTGAGAAAGGTTCCTTTCATTTTCATATTGCTGGGAGTTTTTAATCAAGAATGGGTGTTGGACCTTATCAAATGCTTTTTCTGCATCTATTGATATGATCATGTGATTTTTATTTTTCTTGTTATTGATGTTGTGTTTTATATCGATAGATTTACAGATGTTAAACCATCCTTGCATTCCTGGAATGAAACCTACTTGATAGTAGTCAATGTTTTTCTTCATGAAGCATTAGATCCCATTTGTCATGTTTTTGTTGAGGATCTTTGCATCTGTGTTCATCAGGTATATTGGTATGTAATATTATTTTTGTGGCATCTCTGTCTGGTTTAGGTATCAAGGTGATGTTGCATTCATAAAAGCTGTTTTTAACTGTTCCCATTTTTTCAATTTCATGAAAGAGGCTGGCCAGGATTGGTAGTAGTTACTCTTGAAAGGCTTGAAAGAATTCGTTAGTGAATTCATTTGGGCCAGGGCTTTAGTTTTTGGGCAGACATTTGATTACAGTTTTAATTTCATCAATAGTGATGAGGATGTTTAGATATGCTACACCCTCCTTATTCAACCGTGGAAGGTTTTAATTTCCAAGAATTTATTCATTTCTTCCAGATTCTCATGTTTACTGAGAGTTTTAGCATAGCATTTCTCAAAGTAGTATTTGATTACCCTTTGAATCTCTGCAATATCTGTAGTGATCTCCCCCTTTTCATTTCTGATACGGGTTATCAAGTTTCTTTCTCTTTGTTAGTTTTGCCAATGGTTTTTCAATCTTGTTTATTTTTTCAAAGAACCAACTTCTGCTTTTGTTGTTCTTTAGGATTGTTTTTTCGGTTTTCACTTCATTGATTTCTGCTCGAAGCTTTGTTATTTTCTTCTGTCTCCAAATTTTGGTTCCTTCTGTTGATCACTTTCTAATTCTATGAGCTGCGTCATTAAGCTATTCAGATATGCCCCTTCTTCCTTCCTGATGTGTGCTTGCAAAGCTATAAATTTTCCTCTCAGTACTGCTTTTGCTGTTTCCCATAGATTCTGATAGTTTGTGTCTTCGTTGTCATTTGTTTCCAGGAAAGTTTTGATTTCCTCTTTGATTTCATCTCGGACCCATTGATTGTTTAGGAGTAGGCTGTTTAATTTCCAGGTGTTAAAGTTTTTCGTGTGTGTCCTTTTGTAGTTCACATCTAAGTTCAGAGCCTTGTGGTCAGCAAAGGTAGCCTACAGAATTTCTATCCTCTTGATTTTATGGAGGTATTTTTTTATGTGACAGCATGTGGTCTATCCTGGAGAATGACCTATGTACATTGTCGAAGAATGTGTATTCAGGTTTCTGTGGGTGGAGTGTCCTATATGTATATGTATAGTATGGATATTGTTTGCTTGGATGATTTTCCTCCAGCCTTTGATTTTGATTCTATGTTTGTTCTGACTATTCAGATGTGTTTGTTGTATGCAGCAGAAGGTTGGATTCATTTTTTTTGATCCATTTAGCCACTCTGTGTCTCTTAAGTGGTGCATTTAGTCCATTGACATTGAGAAAGATAATTGTCATGGGATTTAGTGCTATCTTTGTGTAGAAGTTTGGTGTGTCTGTTGGTCAGTCTTGTCTTAAAGTAGATATTTCCATTTTTCATTTAAGCCTGGTTTTCAGTCTGTAAAATTTCTGAGCTGTTGTTTATGTTGTTTATCTGTGAAGCTATGTATATTTCCTTCAAATCTGAAAGTGAGTTTTTTTGGGTACAATATTTTAGGCAAAGCATTTATTTCATTGAATTTTGTCACTATGTCCCACCATTGCCTTCTGCCCTTGAGCGTTTCTTGTGATAGGCCTGCTGTAAACCTCAAGGATGCTCCCTTGAATGTAATTTCCCTTTTTGATTGCTGCTTTCAGTATTCTGTCTCTATCTGTGGGATTCATCATTGTGACTAGAATGTGTTTTGGGGTGTTTTTCCTGGGGTCTCTTTTAGTTGGTAATATTTAGATATGCAGATTTGGTCACATATATGCACCCAAAGAGGAACCAGCAAAGTATTTAATATAATTGTTGACAAATCTGAAAAAAGGATATCAATATTAACACAATAATTGTGGAAGATCTCAAGTCGGCCCTCTCAACACTTGATAGGTCAAACAGATTGAAACTCAACAAAAATATACTAGACCTAAAAAGAGAAATGGAAGAAAAAGGCCTAGTAGATATATATAGGTCATTCCATCCTCAGAAACCTGGATACACATTATTTTCCAACGTACATGGGTCATTTTCAAGGATAGACCACATGCTGGCACATAAAACACACCTTTATTAAATCAAGAGGATTGAAATTTTACAGGCTACCTTTGCTGACCACAAGGCTCTGAAGTTAGATTTGAACTACAAAGGGACAGACACACAGAAAAACTTTAACAGGTGGAAATGAAACAATCTACTACTGAACAATCAGTGGTTCTGAGATGAAATCAAAGAGAAAATAGAAAATTTCTGGAAACAAATGACAATGAAAACAAAAACATAAAGAATGAAAAATAGGGAGACAGAAGGAAATAACAAAGCTGAGAGCAGAAATCAATGAAATGGAAACCCAAAAAGCAATCCAAAAGATCAACGAAAGCAGAAGTTGGTTCTTTGAAAAAAAAATAAACAAGATTGATAGACAATTGACAAAACTCACAAAGAAAGATTGAGGGAGAAACCTGATAACGCGTATTAGAAATGAAAAGGGGGAGATCACTACAGACATTGCAGAGATTCAAAGGGTAGTCAGAGACTACTTTGTGAAATTCTATGCCACTAAATATGAGAACCTGGAAGAAATGGATAAATTATTGAACTCATATAACCTACACTGTTGAATAAAGAGGATGTAGCACATCTAAACACCCCCATCAATATTGAGGTAATTAAAATCGTAATCAAAAATTTGCCCCAAAACAAAACCCTGATGGATTCACGAATGAATGCTTTCAAATTTCAAGAGGAACTAGTACCAATCCTGGCCAGGCTGTTTCATGAAATTGAAAAAACAGGAAACTTCCAAATAGCTTTTATGAAGCCAACATCACCTTAATAACAAAACCAGATAGGGATGCTGCCAAAAAAGAATATTATAGACCAATATCCCTGATGAACACAGATGCAAAGATCCTCAACAAAATCCTGGCAAACAGGATCCAATGACTCATCAAGAAGATCATTCACTACGATCAAGTACGTTCATTCCCAGGAATGCAAGGCTGGCTTAACATCCGTAAATCTATCAACATAGTGCACAACATCAATAACAAAAAATAAAAATCACATGGTCATATAAATAGACGCAGAGAAAGCATTTGATAAGGTTCAACACCCATTCTTGATCAAAATTCTCAGCAAGATGTGAATGAAAGGATCCTTTTTCAATATAGTTAAGGCCTTTTACCACAAGCCTATGGCATATATCATTCTCAATGGAGAAAAACTAAAAGCCTTCCCTCTAAATTCTGGTACAAGACACGGCTGTGTGCTCTCACCACTTCTATTCAACATAGTACTGGAATTACTTGCTATAGCGATTAGGCAAGAAAACGATATCAAGGGAATCCAGATAGGAAAGGAAGAAGTTAAGCTCTCACTGTTTGCAGATGACATGATACTTAGAAAACCCTAAAACCTTATCAAAAAGCTTCTAGAAATAATATATTCATATAGCAATATGTCAGGCTACAAAATTAACACACAAAAATCAACAGCCTTTCTATCACCGATAATGATAGGGAAGAAATGGACATTAAGTAAAAAACCCCATTCACAAACTCAAATATCTTGGAGTCAACCTGATTAAAGATGTGAAGGATCTATACAAATACAACCATAAAACACTTCTCCAAGAAATAAGAGAGAACACACGGAAATGGAAGCACATACTCTGCGCATGGATTGGCAAGATTAACATCATTAAAATGGCAATACTTCCAAAAGCATTGTACAGATTTAATGTGATTCCTCTAACGATACCTATGACATTCTTCAAAGAAGTGGATCAAACACTTCTGAAATTCGTTTGGAAAAATAAACATCCTCTAATAGCTAAAGCAATCCTTGGGAAAAGGAATATGGGAGACATTACTTTCCCCAATTTTAAACTGTATTACAAAGCAATAGTTATCAAAACAGCATGGTATCAGAATAATGACAGACCCTCAGATCAGTGAAATGGGCTTGAGTACTCAGAGAATGTTCCCCAGACATATAACCACCTTGTATTTTATAAAAGAGCAAGAAATCCTAAATGGAGCAAGGAAAGCCTCTTCAACAAGTGGTGTTGGCACAACTGGTTAGCCACTTGCAAAAAAGCAAACTCAGACCCCCAGCTAACACCATGTACAAAGGGCAAATCCAAATGGATTAAAGACCTTGATATCAGATCTGAAACTATAAGGTATATAGAACATCACGTAGGTAAAACACTCCATGACATTGAAACTAAAGGCATCTTTAAGGAGAAAACAGCAGTCTCCAAACAAGTGGAAGCAGAGATAAACAGATGGGACTATATTAAGCTGAGAAGTTTTTGCACCTCAAAGGAGATAGTGCTCAGAATACAAAAGCCACCCACTGAGTGGGAGAAATTATTTACCCCATACCCTTCAGATAAAAGACTAGTATACAAAATATACAAAGTACTGACAGAACTTTACAAGAAAAGAACATCTAACTTCATCAAAAAATGGGAAGAAGAAATGAACAGACACTTTGTAAAAGAAGAAATACAAATGGCCAAAAGGCACATGAAAATATGCTCCACGTCACTACTTGTCAGGGAAATGCAAATCAAAACAACTATGAGGTACCACCTCACGCTATGAGATTGTCACACATCACAAAGAAGGTAAACAAGCAGTGCTGCCAGGGATGTGGAGAGAAAGAAACTCTTTTTCACTGCTGGTGGGAATGCCGTCTAGTCCAACCTTTATGGAAAACAATATGGAGATTCCTCCAAAAACTGGAAATTGAGCTCCCATACTATCCAGCTATACCACTCCTAGGGATATACCTGAGGAACACAAAAATACAAAACAAAAATTCCTTCCTCATACCTATATTAATTGCAGCACTATTTACAATAGCCACACTATGGAGGCAACCAAGATGCCCTTCAACAGATGAATGGCTATAGAAACTGTGGTACATGTGCACAATGGAATACTATGCAGCCATCAGGAGAGATGAAGTCATGAAATTTTCCTATACATGGATGTACATGGAGAGAGATAAATGCAGAATAGTCTCACTCATCTATGGATTTTAAGAAAATTAAAGATATTTTTGCAATAATTCTCAGAGACAAAATAGATGAGGGATGGAAGGTGCAGCTCATAACATGAAGCTCACCACAAAGAGTGATGATGAGTGCAGTTAGAGAAATAACTGCATTGAGAACTATCCTAACAATGTGAATGAATGAGGGAAGTAGAAAGCCTGTCCCGAGTACAGGTGTGAGTGGGGTGGGGAGGAGGAAGATGTGGGACATTGGTGGTGGGAATGCTGCACTGGTGAAAGGAGGTGTATTTTACATGACTGAAATCATACAACTACAATCATATTTGTAATCATGGTGTTTAAATAAAGATAATAAAAGTACAATTTACTTTTAATTATTGCTATTTATTATAATATTTATTTTCAGTTTACTTTCAGGAAAGGAAACCTAGTATACTTAATCTGAGGTGCAGACTCCTTTTACAGTGCTCATTACTATGCTACTTAATATTCTAGACTTGCTAACCATGATTGTTTGGGGCAGTGGTCCTCAAACTATGGCCCACGGGCCACATATTGTATTTGTATCTGTTTTGTTTCTTTATTGCAAAATAAAATATATGCAGTGTGCATAACAATTTGTTCATAAGTTTTGCTTTTACTATAGTCAGACCCTCCAATGGTCTGAGGGACAGTAAACTGGCCCCCTGTTCAAAAAGTTTGAGGACCACTGGTTTGGGGGATATTCTGTGCTTATTCTAGACCTTAAAGCTTTTAATTTTCAGCAGTTTCCTCTTTCTACACCAAATACTCTAAGGAACTGAATTTTTTTTACTACTAATATCCTTGCTTTATCCAGTTTTATCTGGGTCAATTTTTCCAAATGTGACCTTTGTATCAAATATTTTGTTCATCTATGTGTGTATTATAATTATGAGTGTCGTGGCCACCTGTATGTTTGTTTAATATCTGTCTGTACTATATGTAATATGGTATCTCAGCCTTTGTTATACTTAGTCTTCTATTTTCTATTGTTTTTTTTCTGTCTCCCAATTTCAATTTATCAAATCTTCCTAGATAATACGTTTAAAATTTAGTTATAAACTCTTTATCAACCCCCTTCATACATGCTGCTGGTGAGAATACCCACCTACAACCCGGCTCCATCACAGGAAGATGAGGCCACCTCTGCGAACCTCCCACTGAATTTGAACTGCTCATGGTCCACTCCATTGGCTCGTCCTGCATGTAGGCCTCCTGTTCTAGATCATCACTCTGTTTCCTGATGTTGTCAGAACCACTTGAGTCATTGGGCTATAAGTCATTCTCAGCAGGCGCAACACTACTGCTGATGTGTTCTTGGCAATTGACTTTTTGCCACTTCACCATACAACTGTTGCTAGAGACCATTTAGGTTTTTGAAGGATTCTTGGCTCTAGGACATTTCCAAATCTGTGACTGCTGTGAACTGTTTTCTCAAACTCCACAAGATTATGCTTCTAATTGAAGTTAAGATCTGGCATTTGTGAATAGTGCTGCAATGAATATAGGTGTGAGGAAGGGGTTTTTATATTGTATTCTTGTGTTCTTAGGGTATATCCCTAGGAGTTGAATAGCTGGGTCGAATGGGAGCTCAATTTCCAGATTTTGGAGGAATTTCCATATTGCTTTCCATAGTGGTTGGACTAGACGGCATTCCCACCAGCAGTGGATAAGAGTTCCTTTCTCTCCACATCCCCGTCAGCACTAATTGTTCTCATTCTTTGTGATGTGCGCCAATCTCTGTGGTGTGAGGTGGTATCTCATCATTGTTTTTATTTGCATCTTCCTGATGATTAATGACAAGGAGCATTTTTTTCATTTATTGCAGCAGTATTCACAATAGCCAGGCTCTGGAAACAACCAAGATGCCCTTCAACAGACGAATGGCTAAAGAAACTGTGGTACATATACACAATGGAATATTATGCAGGCGCCAGGAGAGATGAAGTCATGAAATTTTCCTATACATGGATGTACATGGAATCTATCATGCTGAGTGAAATAAGTCAGAGGGAGAGAGACACACACAGAATAGTCTCACTTATCTATGGGTTTTAAGAAAAATAAATAATTTTTGCAACAATCCTCAGAGACAATGAGAGGAGGGCTGGAACTTCCAGCTCACTTCATGAAGCTCACCACAAAGAGTGGTGAGTGCAGTTATAGAAACTACACAGAGAACTACAACAATCATGTGAATGAATGAGGGAACTGGAAAGCCTGTCTGGAGTACAGGTGGGGGTGGGGTGGGATGGAGGGAGATTTGGGACATTGGTGGTAGGAATGTTGCACTGGTGAAGGGGGTGTTCTTTACATGATTGAATCCTAATCACAATCATATATGTAACCAAGATGTTTAAATAAAGAAAAAAAATTTAAAAAAAGATCTGGCATTTATATACTTATCAGACAATTTTTAAGACTTATAAGGGATATGTATATCTCTTTTGTATACTTTTTAAGTCTATTTCTTTAACATGTATATTCTTTTTTGTATATTTTATTATGTAGTTACAGCTTTACCCCTTTAGATCTGCTAGTAAAAATTTTTTTAGAAGATAGTATAGATAGTACTCTTGGAGTTTTTTGTTATTTATAGAACTAGGTTATTGATATTGTTTGGTTTGTTATTACTTTCTTCTCAAGCCTTAATAGTATTTGGTGGCACAATTATTTTTGCATAGGTGCATTAAAACCAAAAAATATTTGATCCTAAGAGGAGTTATTATTCATTAGGGATGAGAACTCTGTAATTTTTGGTTACAGGGGGCCTTCTACTCTGAACATTTGCCATAGTGATTTGACCTGGACTTTAGTGGTTCTCAGCATCGAGCAAAGTTCCAGAGTTAGTTGGCAGAGACACTCTCCTACCAGAATACTTCTATTGACATAGGACATACGGCATATTGACTTGACATTTGCATCATTACATTGGTCAAGTCTGGGTATCCTTGACGTGCCAGGGAAACCATAAAGGAGGATTAGCCTAGGAAAATTAAAGATCGTCTAAGAATGATTGGATCTGCCTTGGCACATATTTGCCCTGGGGTGGGCTAACATGGCTTGGAAATTAGCAATGACATGTTCTGTAGGCAGATTTTCCTTCCTCGCCACATCAAGGTGAGATAAACCAGGAAACACCTCAGGACATCCTGACTTTGACATAGGATATGTACTAACAAATACCTTCAATTACTAAAAGCTGACAGTGAAAACTGTTGTGGAAAACCCTTCCTGGAGCCTAAAAAAATTTAAATTTAGACAAATTAATGTGCCTGGGGCCTGTAGTTGGTCTTATGCAAGGAGCTTCATGGGTAGGGACACCCTGTTGTTTTTTAGGTAAAAAGATTTTTCTTTCTATTTTTCCAACTTTTGCTTGTGCCTGTGCAAAATTATGCCATCCTGTTTATCTTTTAGAAAGTAATTTCTGAGTGCGGAGCCAAAAAAAAATAAAGGACATATCCTTGGCCTTAAAAAAAAAACCCAGTGTGTTTCTACCCATGAAGCATCCTGTCACAAGACCAACTACAGAATCCAGGCATGCTAATAGTCCAATCCCAAAGTCTTTCTTTATGATCCCAGGAAATGTTCTCCTCAATTGCAATTGTCACAGTCAGCCTTCCGTAATTAGAGACCTTGGTTTTTGCACAGATCCTACGTCCAAGCTGGAGTGTAACTGAGAGTCTTCTGATATCATCTCAACATTAGGGCAAACATTAGGGAAACCTGCCCTGAAAGCAAGTTGTTGCTCTTTCCTAGTTTTAGGGTGTTATATGAACCCACCGTGGAGCAAGTCAGTACCAGGGTATTTTTGCATTTTTTCTATAATGTCCAATGTGGGGTTAATAAGATCCCATTCCACTCAGTATATGCCTTGTTACCCATTGGTTGAAAATATCTTTGAATGTAGTATTTTGGATTTATGTTTAGACTGCCTAATCCCACCTCCAGCTGTGGTCTGTTCTTTCCTAATAAATATTTCGAGTTTCAGAAAAATGCTATCTTGCTGTTTAGAGCTGAAGGATTATGTGCTGGAACTCCTGAACCCATTTCACCCTCTTGAATGCGTGCATGTATAATTTCCTATATTGATCTTTGCTTCCAGACTCACGTCTCTCCAGTGCCCTGGTTTTTGAACTTGAGGCCCGATTCTAACAGTATGAACTGCAGTCCCATCTGAAAAATGAATTCTAGAATTAGTCTGCCTGTGTTTTTTGTTTGTTTGTTTTGGCATAAGCAGACCTTGAGGCAAGGGTTTAGGTGAAAGTAGTTTATTGCAAAGGTGCAGAGAGCTATGGTTAAAGAATGAATTAGGGAAAGTAAGGAAAATCATAGCACGTGTGTATCAATTATCTTTCAGGCCACTCACAGTTCATAGTGCTGGGGTCCTCCCTGAGCCAGTATAGAACGTGTGTCTCCACATGAATGCACCCACACAGCTAGGGAGCTGGAGATTTATAAAGCATCTCTACATCAGTTTCTATTAAATCATTGGCTGAAGGCCTCTATCAGAATTCTGGACCTTGGTTTCAGCCTGCTGAGGGCAGCATGGGGTCTGGGGGTCTGGCAGCCAAAGAAAGGCCTTAGAACTCTAAATGCCTCCTGGAAGGACAAGTCCTAGGGGGAGAGATGGGAAAAGTTGCTTTGCTTTCTAGAAGAGGGCTATTGGCTGCTACCCAAAAACTAGAAACAAAATGAAAAATGACAGTTTTTCCCATGCCATGTCTCTCTAAAAATTCTGATTCAAACTTTTTTTTCCAGATAAACCCTTATTTTAAAATGTACAATAATAAAAGATGATTAGCCTAAAACATGGGGGTCATCTGTTTTATTAGTATTAAGAAGGCCAAATATCTCATGCCACTGATCTGTTACTTTATACTGTTAATTTCAACATTTGGTTATGGCTTCTGCATTTTTGTCCTTCTAAAACTGACTTCTCTCAACTTCAAGGACATGATTAACATACACAAGGAAATGTCCGTGGTGGGCAATCTCCTCAGCTAATTCAGCTAATATACCCTGGAAGGTTATATTTGTACAAAGACATGGTAAGAAACAGAAAAGGTACCTGGAAATGATATATTGCCAGGTGAGATGTTGGCTAGAAATTGGAATGAGGAGGCAGGTGTTTTTAATAACCATGCTGGCCTGGCTGACTTTGAAGCGCTATGCTCTTAAGGGGGGCACATTTTATTTGACAAAGGAGAAACAGTCTTTGATCAGAATCCCATAAAATCATCACACCTTTCACAGGGTGACATTTTTCTTCAATCTATTTTCACTTAGCCCCCTGTGTAGAACAGGTGTGGAGGGATAGGTTGTGTATTCTGAATAGAGACACATAAAACATTTAACATCATATGTCCAGTGCTGAGATTCCAAAATGATATTTAATAGTAACATGAAAAGCAAAGCACAGCAGGGGTGGGGGGAGTGTATGAGTCAGAAGTTTCAAACTTTAATGTCAGTATAGGTTACCTGGGGGTCTTCTTAAAATGCAAATTCTGATTACAAAGCTATGGAGACGGGCCTAATTCTTATTAAACAAAGGACACCAAGGGATTACCTTACTGTTTGAGAATCACTTGGGATCTACGTCATAGGCCTTTGAGCACTGGATCCAGTTGTGGGTTTGGTGATGTCTGGATTGATGTCTGGACCCCACCTGCAGAGTCAAATGTCTGTTCTATGGCTTGGTGCCATGGAGACATGCTTGGGTGGTTCTAATGGAGAGTCAAAACTGAATACAATATCTAAACAAACTCTGACACTTTATAGATGGGAAACACCCAGTTCCAGCTTTGACCAAAGCCATACACAGACTGAATTCATGTGTTTGTATTTCTATCACAGGGCTGCTCACTTAAACATTTTGACATTTCCTTGACTTCCTACTTTACAGGAAAATGGCATCTCTGTTCTCAATCTTCTATAATCGAAACCCAGCAACACATTTTAGAAATTAGTGTGTTTTCCTAATCATTTATTTTTCATTTCTTCTTGTTCTATGAAAAGATTTAATAAAACCTAAGGTTCTCAAAAGGGATCCTGCTGAAATCTACATGAGATTGAGGTTTATAGTAATTTTATTCATCTGGGCTGGTCAAGGACACCTTGACCTTGAAGATTTTTGGTAGAAAAATTTTAACCACTTACACCTCTTCCCCTTTTTTCTTTCCCCTCAATTTTTCCAATCCCTTCCCTCCTTTCTTGCTCAGAAATATATTGGAACCTGCAATTCTAGTTCTGTTTTAGGCAGTGGGAACCTCTTAGTGGAAATGTGTACATTGATAGTTACTGATTCTGTTAGAAGGGAATATTACAATGTAATTTTAGAATTAACTGCTGTTTCGCTTAGACATAAGGACTGCCATGACAGATTTAAGCTGCAGAGGACAGGGACTAGGCTCAGAAAAACAGCAGTTTCAGAAACTTTATGGGCACATATCAGGGTGGCCATAAACTAAGTAATGCAGGAAACAATCTAATCACACCTGAGGACTAACACCCAGGAACCTTCGGGCACCCAAATGGAATGCAGGTGACAAATCTATTTAGTGGGCACCCGAATTCCTACTGCTACCCCTAGTCCAACATTCTATTTACATACTGCTTGTGAACATTATAAAAGTCCTTATTAGGTTCGATATAGTGCTCTATAAGCAATGATATGTGTAGCCAATCCCCACAATGGTCACCTAGCCCATTCTAAAATTCTCTGAACTAGGTATAAATGTAAGAATGTAAGTTGGACCAGGGTCACCGCCTGTGAGAGGTGTGGCCCCAGCATGCTCGAATAAACTCCTCTACTTTTTTGCATTACTGTCATCTCCTTCAGTCTTTTGTGATGGATCTTAAGTTCAGAGTTAGTAATTCTAATTTCTCCCTGGTGATTTGGGCTAAACAATGAATATACTGTTTTATAACCATAAACATCTGGTTTTCTTTTTTTAAATAATATTTATTGAGACCAGTGTGAATCACATGTCTTTCACAGTTATATTTAAAGTACATAGTGACAATGAATCAGGGCAATTCACAACACTAGTGTTGACCTCCCTTTGCCCCTGTTCCCAGCATGCATCCCGTACCCCCCTGAATCTCCCTGGACTGCTATTGTAACAGGGATCCTTTGTATATAACATGTTGTAGATCATGATTTTGTTGTCATTGACTTTGGGTTTGAAATTTAGGCCTGATCATTATTTATTTCCACTCAATGTTCATATGACTGCTCCTGGTACCATCCACTCCCCCCCCCTCAATTTATGAGGCAGAACAAGATGATTCAAGTTCTGTGGTTCTACTGGGAAAAAAAAGCTGGGTGGAGTCCGTTTAGGAGCTATCAATATCAATTTAAAAGAAGAAAGGGGGAAAAGAAAAAAAGAAGCAATGACAAAATACACAATATCCACAATAAACATCTACAAAACAACAACAAAAAAGAAAAAAGGGAGGAAGAAGGGATAGTGTGGCAAGGTTTTGTGTGATTTTTCTCCATAGGCACAGTAAGTATTGGGGAAATTAGAAAGGGAATTTCTTTGGCCTAAGAGATACAGGTTTTTCCACCCTCGAATAATACTGTCATGGAAACAACTACAGGTGCCAGACATAATCATTATCAAATCCCAAGGTCTTTTTATGGTGCCAGGAAACATTCTGATCAGTTGTGGCTGACAAAATCAGTCCTCTGTAATTAGAGACCTTGGTATTTGCACAGATTATAGGACAAAGTCTAGGATAGAGTCTTTCTTTATGGTTCTAGAAGTTCTGCTCCATCACAGTTTTTGTAGTCAGTCTTCTGTAATTAGTGATCTTGGTTTTTTTTCACAGATTCTAGGATGAAGCCTAGAATCTTGTCTTTCCTTATGGTTTCACAAGTTCTGCTAAGTTGTAGTTGTCAAAGTCAGACCTCTGGAATTAGAGATCTTGGTTTTTGTTCAAATCCTAGGCTGAAGCCTAGGTTAAGGTCTTTCTTATTGGACCCAGGAAAAGTTCAGCCTCGTCACACATGTAAAAGTTAGTCTTCTATAATTAGTGATCTTGGTTTTTTGTGTATATCAAAGATGGAGTGTCTTTTGATTTCATATTACCATTAAGTGATGAGGTAGGGCAATCTTCTCTTAGAACAGTTGTTGCTGTTTCCTTGTGTCAGGATGTCCTATCAACCTGGTGCAAGTTGGTTCCAGAGCGGTATTAGGAACTTCCCTGGAAGAGTTTAGTTTCTGGTGCTATTACAGGGAACTGTGTTGGTTCTACGGGTTGGATTCTGGGGTTCTGGATTGGATGGTCACTGTCCAATACCATGGAGTCTGAATTGAGTCCCCATGACACATGTTCAGGGTGGGAGGTTCCCCTGTAATATAAAATTTATGGGTTCTTTTTTTCTTTTTTTTTGTTTTGAGAGAGAGAGAAAGAGAAAAGCAAAGCAACTTTAAGCTGACCCCGTTCCAAATCTGAAACTGGCTGGCAAAAAAACGAACCAAAAAAAGACTGTTAGCCGGCCTCTTTCTGGCACTAACCAAGGGGAGAGCACTGGGAGTCTGAGAGGGAGCGAGGAGGAGGTTAAGGTGAGGTAAAAACAAACAAACAAACAAACAAACAAACAAAAAACAGGTGAGGAAAGCAGAGAAAGGGTAAGAGAGAGGTAAGAAGTAAGGGGGAAGAAGAAGAAGATGATGATGATTATGAGGAGGAGGAGAATTTTTGGGTTCTTATACCTAGTACATAAGAGTTTGTTTCTATACATAAGATTTCCCCTTTTTAGTATGCCTGTGCAAAAGGTAATTGTGCCATATTATATTGCAGGTGCATTTGGGGGTAAGAATGACAATCTCTGGTTTTGACCTGAGCTTTTATCCCAAGCAAGACTATTTCTTCTAGAATTTCATACCAAGCAGAATCCAAACATGTGAAATTAAAAAAAATTATATATACAAAATTTAAAAAATGAACAAATAAACATTTTTATTTTTATTTTTATTTTATTTTTTTTGGTGAAATCCAGGGACCATTGTACACCATTTTCTTGTTGGGATTGAGAAATGGTTTGCAGCAATAAGGGATCAGGTAGTGTCCTTGAGCTGGGGCTCCTTCTGGGGCTGAATATGGTAGCATGCAACAGTCCACATTTAGGGTATGTGTGTGAGAAGTGCCACAGAGAATGAGTCTGCAGAAGTGGTGGTTACAGCTTCTTGCCAGGGCACAAGATGAGGGACTGACAGGGTTTCCCTTTGCTCTGAAATCTGGGTGGTGGCTTATTGGGGCTAACAGTAGGTCTTGGTACCTAATGAGTTAAGAACTGAGGATAAAGAGGGTTAAATAGGGAGGGACAATAGATCAGAATTGGGGGGGTGGAGAATGAAAGGTTATAAGGAGTTATGAAGGGGAAGGGGGATACTATATAAGAGGGGCCATATACAGTATAGGTATGGATTGAAAAGGTTGGGCAGACAAAGAGGAGGAGTCCACTGTATACAAACTCACGCCCACTTATAGACAAATATTAGAGATCTGACTTCTATCAAATTTCCTTCCATGTGTTTCTCCTGATTTGTGAGGTTACATATTTTGCTGGCTCTACATTTGGTGCATAAATGTTGATCAGAGTTAGCACTCCTTGGTCTAATGTTCCCCTTATCAATAAGTAGTTTGTCTTTGTCTCTGAGCACTTTCTTAAGGTTGCGTGCAATTTGTTCTGATATTAGTATGGCTGTTCCAGCTTTTTTGTTTTCCATTGCCTTGAATAATTGACTTCCATCCTTTTATTCTAAGCTTGTGTATATCCTGTTTTCTTAGGTGTGTTTCTTCCAGGCAGCAGATAACCATTTTTTGTTTTCTGATCCTTCCCTCTACTCTGTGTCTTTTAATGGGGGAGTTTTGTCCATTGGCATTTAAGGAGATTATTGACAGAGAGGTTTGTTGTGTCATTGTGCTGTGTAGGATTGTTGTTGTTATGATTGGGTGTTTGAATTGTGTAATTCACCTCTGTGTAGCTCATTTAAAGATGGTTTGGTTAGCACAAATAGTGCAAGTTATTTTTTTGTTTGAAAATGTTTTTAGTCTTCCCTCCCATATGAATGAGAGTTTTGTGTGGTAGTGAACTCTAGGTTGGAAATTTCTTTCATTCAGTAGTTTAAATATGTCATTCCACTGTCTTCTTGCTTGAATCATTTCAAATGGGAGATCTGATTTGATTCTTATGTTCCTTCCTTTGTACTTGAAGTCTTTTTCTCCCTTATTGCTTTCAAGAATCCATCTTTCTCTTTGCTTTTAGCCATTCAGATTACTACATGTCTTGGTGTTAGTCTATTAAGTCTTTTTGCCTCTTGGATTTGTACAAGTGCCTCTTTCCAGAGGGTGGGAAATTTTTTGGCTATTATTTCCTGCACTGCTTGTTCTTCCCCTATCTCTTTTTTCTTCCCTTCTGGTATTCCTACAACTCATAAATTATTTCTTTTGTCTTTGTTCATTAAATACCTCATATTATCTTCCAGTGTCTTGTCTCTCATTTTTTTTGAATTCTTTATTGTTGCTGGCTTGTATTTTGTCCTCAAGTTCATCCATGCAATTCTTATGTGTGTAATTCTTCTATTGTGGCCTGCTAACATGTTTTTTAGTTCCCTCAGTTCCGTTTGTATGAACTCTCTCATTTTCTTATAGAGTTCTTCTTTAATATAGATAAATAGTTCATCTATGGATTTCTTACTTTCTTTAGTTAGTGATTCTTTGAATTCCTTTGCTAGGACATTAAATGCTGATGTTAGTTCCTCATCTATGAAGTTTTTACATTTTGGAGGACTTGGAAATCTAGTAGGTTTTCTCTCTTTATCCCCAGCTGCTTGTGTCTTCCTTAGTTTACCTATTGTTCTTTGCATATGGTGGGTTAGGGTGCTGGAATTTCAAGCTTGCTGTTTTTTTCTTTTTGGGCCATACCTGATGAGGCTCAGGGGTTACTCCTGGATATGGGCTCATAAATTGCTCCTGGCTTGGGGGACAACATGGGATGCTGGTGGATTGAACCACAATCTGTCCTAGGTTAACACGTGCAAGACAAATGCCCTATCACCTGCACCACTGTTATGACCCTCAAGCTTGTTTTTTTTTAAATGGTCTGCTTGGTTGTGTAAGAGGTGGTTGGAGTTCGATCTATTTTAGGGTCTATTTAATCAGGTACAAGCATTTACTCAAGTATGGTAGAGGTGTTAGAATCTAGTTAGGTTTTGGGGCTATATATTTTCAAAAGGAGAAAAAAGTTGGGCCACCTCTGTCTTGGACTGTCTGCTATAGTAGTAAGTGTCAGTGAGGTTTGTAGGGTGTTGAGGTTATGACCAGGGTGTGTATGTATAGCCCCGCAGTGGCTGAAGCACAGTGATGGTGTTGCCCTGCACTCCTTCTCATGGTGAGTACCCTAGCAAGGTAGGATTTCTCCTGTCTGTTCCCTGGTTCCCATGCTCACCCTCTCCCTGGAGGTGCAGGGACCCAGACACCAAGATGGTGTTTCCTGTGCACCCTTTCCTACCTTCCTGGGTAAGTTTTGTTCCCATCTGTTCCTTGATTCCTGCACAAAGGCTCTCCCCAGAGGTGCAGGGACTCAGGCACTGAGATGGCGTTTCATACCTGGTTTTCTTTAACTATCGGGGAACCAGAGGATTAAAGCTAGGGAGAGATTAAAAGATAATATAGACAATTTTGCAATTATAAAATAAAAAGTTTTAGGTGTGATGATTGTTTATAAAGAGACTGAATTGCATATTAGAAAGTTGTGAAGAGAGGAGATCTAACTCACGTTAACTCGACTGGCACCTCCAACCAACTCCTGTTCAGTGGGAGTGGTCATAGAGAATGAGACAAACACATAAGGAAGCAGACAAACACACACAGACTGTCCAAGCTTTAGGTCATCTGGGCAGCCATCATGGTCTCACAGACCAGGCATTTATTCAATATGACTCCCCACCACTTTCCTGGCTGCCATAAGGTGAGCCATTATTGATGGAAACACTAAGAATAATTAGTAAACACATCAACATTCAATAGGTACATGAAGACCAGAGGCTGAGGGATTTTACAGAAATAGCAGAGAGCCCCCTTCAAAGATAGAGTAAAGACCTAAGAGTTTCGTATTCTATTTTTGTCCACATTATTCCTACATCTAAGTGACCCTAAACAGAGTTATTCTATGCTTGCCTGATGCATTTTGCACATAATTGTGATCTGTTCTTTCCTGCTATACTATTCCTCCCTGGGTGCCCATATGTAAATTTTTTGCATTCTAATAACTTAACTGACTTACCTAGAGACATATCCCATCCTTGGGTTTTTTGTTAGGGGTATAAATTCCCATGTTAATTGTAAAAATACTTATAAGAAAAAAAGGTTACAGTGGTAATAATTACTGATGACATCTACAAATTTGAAGTCATGATCCTGTATAACTAAAAACTTACATAATATGTCAAACTTCGCCAAATTTTAGAACTCCACACTTGATAATTAAGAGATAGAATATTAATTGGACTTTTATAGAGTAATTATTGACTCTTGACAATGGGGTAGCTAGTATTAGATAGCTAGTGTTAGACTGTTTTACAAATGGGATAATGGGTTTTGAGCAGTTAACTATTTCCTTTAAGGTCTTTACGCCATGTAACAGAAAGGCATGGATTTTGAAGGCACCAAAGATTAATTTGTCTCTAGATTTCATTATAAAGCAGTGACTCATCCTGGGTGGTGATGGAATTGGAGAATCAACCCATGTCTTTGCAGTGTATAGGGAGTATATTCAGGAAAGAAATCACTTGACTTTTATCTGATTTTTTAAGGACACCTATGTCAATTTAGAACTCATGACCACATAATAAATGTTGCCTGCCTGGAGTTAAATCACATTGTTAGAATGTTAGTTCCTGGGTTTCATCAGATTCCTAAGTTGCCAAATTAAGACCCTTAGTCATCAGAAGCTTTTATTTATTTGGGAAGGTGGAGGTATGGCTTGAGTTCATTCTGTATACCTTTCTTTTTTTTCTTTTCTTTATTTAAACATCTTGATTACAAATATGATTGTGATTAGGTTTCAGTCATGTAAAGAACACCCCCTTCACCAGTGCAACATTTCATCACCAATGTCCCAAATCACCCTCCATCCCACCCCACCCCCATCTGTACTCTAGACAGGCTTTCCAGTTCCCACATTCATTCACATGATTGTTGTAGTTCCCTGTGTAGTTATTTCTATAACTGCACTCACCACTCTTTGTGGTGAGCTTCATGAAGTGAGCTGGAAGTTCCAGCCCTCCTCTCATGGTCTCTGAGGATTGTTGCAAAAATGACTTTTATTTTTCTTAAAACCCATAGACGAGTGAGACTATTCTGTGTGTGTCTCTCTCCCTCTGACTTATTTCACTCAGCATGATAGATTCCATGTACATCCATGTATAGAAAAATTTCATGTCTTCATCTCTCCTGATGGCTGCATAATATTCCATTGTGCACATGTACCACAGTTTCTTTAGCCATTCGTCTGTTGAAGGGCATCATGGTTGTTTCCAGAGTCTGGCTATTGTGAATAGTGCTGCAATAAAAGTAGGTGTGAGGAAGGTGTTTTTGTATTGTGTTCTTGTGTTCCTAATGTATATCGTTAGGAGTGGAATAGCTGGGTTGAACGGGAGCTCAATTTCCAGTTTTTGGAGGAATCTCCATATCACTTTCCATAGAGGTTGGACTAGACGGCATTCCCACCAGCAGTGGATAAGAGTTCCATTCTCTCCACATCCAAGCCAGCACTGATTATTCTCATTCTTTGTGATGTGTGCCAATCTCTGTGGTGTGAGATGGTATCTCATCGTAGTTTTAATTTACATCTCCCTGATGATCAGTGATGAGGAGCATTTTTTCCTGTTCCATTTGGCCATTTGTATTTTATTTTTATCAAAGTGTCTGTTCATTTCTTCTCCCCATTTTTTTTGATTGGATTAGATGTTTTTCCTTGTAAAGTTCTGGCAGTGCCCTGTATATTTTGAATATTAGCCCCTTATCTGATGGGTATTGGGTGAACAATTTTTCCCATTCAGTGGGTGGCTCTTGTATCCTGGGCACTATTTTTTAGGTGAAGAAGCTTCTCAGCTTAATGTATTACCATCTGTTGATCTCTGCTTCCACTTGTTTGGAAAGTGCAGTTTCCTCCTTGAAGAGGCCTTCACTCTCAATGTCAAAAAGTGTTTTACCGACGTGTTGTTCTATATATACCTATGGTATCAGGTCTGATATCAAGATCTTTAATCCATTTGGATTTTACCTTTGTACATGATGTTAACTGGGGGTCTATGTTCGCTTTTTTGCAAGTGGCTAACCAGTTCTGCAAGCAGCACTTGTTGAAGAGGTTTTCCATGCTCCACTTAGGATTTCTTGCTCCTTTGTCAAAGAATAGGTGATTGTATGTCTGGGGATCATTGTTTGAGAATGCAAGCCTATTCCACTGATCTGAGGGTCTGTCTTTATTACAATACCATACTGTTTTGATAACTATTGCTTTGTAGTACAGTTTAAAGTTGGGAAAAGCAATGCCTCCCATTTTCCTTTTCCCTAGGAGTGCTTTAGCTATTCGAGGGTGTTTATTGTTCCATATAAAGTTCATAAATGTTTGATCCACTTCTTTGAAGAATGTCATGTGTATCTTTAGAGGGATCACATTAAATCTGTATAATGCTTTGGGGTGAATTGCCATTTTAATGATGTTAATCCTGCCAATCCATGAGCAGGGTATGTGTTTCCATTTCCATGTGTCCTCTCTTATTTCTTGGAGCAGGGCTTTATAGTTTTCTTTGTATAGGCCCTTCATGTCTTTCGTCAAGTTGACTCCAAGATATTTGAGTTAGTGGCACTAATGTGAATGGGATTGCCTTCTTAACGTCCATCTCTTCCCTATCATTATTGGTGTATAAAAAGGCCATTGATTTCTGTGTGTTAATTTTGTAGCCTGCCACCTTGCTATATGAGTCTATTGTTTCTAGAAGCTTTTTGGTCTAGTCTTAGGGTTTTCTAAGTAGAGTATCATGTCATCTGCAAACAGTGAGAGCTTGACTTCTTCCTTTTCTATCTGGATTCCCTTGATATCTTTTTCTTGCCTGATCTGTATAGCAAGAACTTCCAGTACTATGTTGAAGAGGAGTGGTGAGAGCAAACAGCCTTGTCTTGTACCAGAATTTAGAGGAAAGGCTTTTAGTTTTTCTCCATTGAGGATAATATTTGCCATTGACTTCTGGTGATTGGCTTCATCTAGATTGAGAAAGGTTTCTTCCATTCCCATCTTGCTGAGAGTTTTGATCAAGAATGGGTGTTGGACCTTATCAAATGCTTTCTCTGTGTCTACTGATATGATCATCTGATTTTTATTTTTCTTCTTGTTGATGTTGTGTATGATGTTGATAGATTTACAGATATTAAACCATACTTGCATTCATTGGATAAAACCTACTTGGTCGTAGTGTATGGTCTTCTTGATGATGGATTGGATCCTATTTGCCAGGATTTTGTTGAAGATATTTGCATCAGCATTCATCAGGGATGTTGGTCTGTAATTTTCTTTTTTGGCAACATCTCTGTCTGGTTTTGGTATCAAGGTGATGTTGGCTTCATAAAAGCTGTTTGGGAGTATTCCCATTTTTTCAATTTCATGGACGAGCCTGGCTAGGATTGGTAGTAGCTCCTCTTGAAAGATTTTAAAAAATTCATTAGGAAATCCATCTGGGCCTGGGCTTTTCTTTTTGGGCAGATGTTTAATTACAGTTTCAATTTCCTCAGTAGTGATGGGGGTGCTTAGATATGCTATATTCTCCTTACTTAAATGTGGAAGGTTTTAAGTGTCCAAGAATTTTTCCATTTCTTTTAGGTTCTTATGTTTAGTAGCATAAAGTTTCTCAAAGTAGTCTCTGATTACCCTTTGGATCTCTGCAATATCTGTCGTGATCTCCCCCTTTTCATTTCTAATACGGGTTATCTGGTTTCTCCCTCTCTCTCTCTCTCTTTCTTTGTGAGTTTTGCCAATGGTCTATCAATCTTGTTTATTTTTTCAAAGAACCAACTTCTGCTTTCGTTGATCTTTCGGATTGTTTTTTGATTTTCCACTTCATTGAGTTCTGCTTTCAGCTTTGTTATTTCCTTCTGTCTCCCTATTTTTGTTGTTCTCTTTCTAATTTTTTGAGCTGCGTCATTAAGTTATTCAGTTATGCCCCTTCTTCCTTCCTGATGTGTGCTTGTAGAGCTTTAAATTTTCCTCTCAGGACTGCTTTTGCTGTGTCCCATAGATTCTGGCAGTGTTTGTGTCTTCTTTATCATTTGTTTCCAGGAAACTTTTGATTTCCTTTTTGATTTCATCATGGACCCACTGATTGTTCAGTAGCAGGCTGTTTAATTTCCAATTGTTAAAGTTTTTCTTCTGTGTGCCTTTGTAGTTCACATCTAATTTCAGAGCCTTGTGGTCAGCAAAGGTAGCCTGCAAGATTTCTATCCTCTTGATTTTATGGAGGTATGTTTTATGTGTCAGCATGTAGTCTATCCTAGAGAATGACCCATGTACATTGGAGAAGAATGTGTATCCAGGTTTTTGGGGATGGAGTGTCCTATATATATTTACTAGTCTTCTTCCATTACTCTTTCCAGGGCTAGTATGTTTTTGTTGAGTTTTGGTCTGGTTGACCTATCAAGTGTTGATAGGGCCATGTTGAGGTCTCCCACAATTATTGTGTTATTATTGATTTCTTCTATCAGATTTGTCAGTACTTATATTAGATAATTTGCTGGTCTCTCATTGGGTGCATATATGTTTAATAGTCTTATTTCTTCCTGTTGCACAATCCCTTGATTAGTACATATTGTCCATCTTTGTCCCTTACCACTTTTCTGAGTATAAAGTTGTTGTCATCAGATATTAATATGGCCACCCCACCCCATACCAGAGTCTTTCTCCCTAGCCTGAGGAGTGCTGGAAGGCTTACCAGGCCCCCAGCCATCCTTGTCTTTTCTCCCTGACTCCAGGCCTTCCCTGGGTGCCAGCTCAGATGGCCAGAAGTGGGTTCAGGTGGACTCTTAGTGGTTCTCAGGTTCCCCCCTCCCTCCGTACTCCAGGGGGGAGGTGCATGGGGAGGAGGGTAGGCAGACATCTGGCTTCTGGTTTCCTCTTTGATTCTGGAGACCAGCTCTTGCCAGGAATAGGGTTTGGGGAGGCCCCATACCAGAGCCTTTCTCCCTAGTCTGGGGAGTGCTGGGAGGCTTGGCAGGCCCCCAGCCATCCTTGTCTTTTTCCCCTGACTCAAGGCCTACCCTGGGTGCCAGCTCAGATGGCCAGAAGTGGGTTCAGGTGGACTCTTAGTTGTCCTCAGGTCCCCCCCTCCCTCCGTACTCCAGGCGGGAGGTGCATGGGGAGGAGGGCGGGCGGACATCTGGCTTCTGGTTTCCTCCTTGAGTCTGGAGACCAGCTCTTGCCAGGTATAGGGTTTTTCTCCCCTGGACTTCAGTCTTTCCCTGGGCACCGGTCTAGGTGGACTCTATAGGGGTCAACAGGCTTTCCCCCTATCTCTCCCTACACTAATGTGAATGCGCTCTGAGAGGAGGGCAGGCTGTTCTTGCAGTGGTTTATGTTGGGACAGTCAGTGGAAATTTTTTCTCTTTGTTTTCATATTGGTAGTATTGTGTGCATATATCCATAATATCCATCTTGTATTGGGACCTTGATACTGCCCTACAAAGCTCATTTCTAATATTTTACTGCCTCAGTCCTCAACCCTTACTTTCTCCCATCCTCCCATGTAGGTGCAGGTAATGACATGAAGCTCACCACATAGAGTGATAAGTGCAGTTAGAGAAATAACTACACTGAAAACTATCATAACAATGTGAATGAATGAGGGAAAAAGAAAGCCTGTCTCGAGTACATGTGTGGGTGGGGTGGGGAGTAGGTTGATCTGGGAAATTGGTGGTGGGAATCCTGCACTGTTATTAACAAAAATGAAATAATCTTCGAATTATAGGAATATGGGAAGAGGAGAAAAGAAGGAAAGGGAAAGAACTATTAAGAGAGATAATGGCAGAGAACTTTCTCACTCTCTGGAAAGAGGCTGTTGTACAAATCCAAGAGGAAAAAAAGGCTACCAAACAAAATTAACCCTAAAAGCACAACACCTTGACATATAGTAATCCAAATGGCAAAAACAAAAACAAAGGAAGATGAACTCTTTATTTCAGTGAGACAGAAGAAAAACCTCAAGTATAAAGAACATAAGAATTTTATTAGAGCTAAGAAAACATACCATAAATAAACTACTCAGAAATCAATTACACAAACCTAATACCCAATTGTAACAACAATACTACACAATATAACAGCACAATGGCTCTCTCTGTCAATAATTTCCTTAAATGTTAATGGACTAAATTCTCCAATCAAGTGGCAGAGTACAAGACTGGATAGGAAACAAAACCCAGATATCTGCTACCTGCAGAAAACACATGTGAAAGTTCAGAATAGACACATACTCAGAGTAAAAGGATTGAAAACCATTGTACAAGCCACTGGAAACAAAAAAGTCTGGTACAGTCATACTTATATCAGAACAAATTGCATTCAACCTCCAGAAAGTACTTAGAGGGGCTGGAGCAGTGGTGCAAGCAGTAGGACTTTTGCCTTGCAGACGCTAACCTAGGACGGACCATGGTTCAATTCCCTGGTGTCCCATATGGTCCCCCAAGCTAGGAGCGATTTCTGAGTGCTTATCCAGGAATAACCCCCAGAACGTCACCAAATGTGGCCCAAAAACCAAAAAGAAAAAATACTTAGAGACTAAGACACTACTTATTATTCAGGGGGAAAATAGACCAAGAAGCACTATCTCTGGTCAACATTTATGCACCAAGTGTAAAGCTAGCAAAATACATAAGGCTTTTGCTCACAAAACTAGAGAAACAGATGGACGGAAACATGATAGTAGTTAGAAATTTCAACACACCATTATTGCCACTAGTCAAATCCATTAGGCAGAACACTAGCAAATACATAAGAACCCTAGATGAGAAACTCGAAGAACTAGCAATAATTAATCTGTACAAGGCCTTTCATCTTCAAAAAGCTGAATACACATTCTTCTCAAGTGCACATTGAACCTTTTCTAGGATAGACCACCTTTTAGGACACAAATCTAACCTACATAAAGTCAAAAATATAAAAATTATGCCAAACACTCTATCAGATCACAATGCCATAGAGATTAAGATTGACTATAAAAAAGATGTGGAGAAAAATATAACACCTGCATCCTAAACAATATGCTGCTCAAAAGCTGGATCAAAGAGGAAATCAAGGAAGAAATAACGATATTCCTTGAGACTAATGATAATGAAGAAACAAATTGCCAAAATCTATGGGAACCAGAAAAAATAGTAATTTGGAGAATACACATAGCAATACAGGCCTATGTTAGGGGAAAAAAGACAAAATCAACAATCTAAAGGAACACCTTATATATCTGGAAAACAACAGCAAAGAAACTCAAACACAAGTAGAAAAGAAATAATAAAAACTAGAGCAGAAATCAGCAATATAGAAACAAAGAAAATGATATAAAGAATTAATGAGACCAGAAGCTAATTTTTGAAAGAATAAACAAGATAAATAAAGTACTGGCAATACTCAAAAGGAAAAATATTCAAATAAATTAGATTAGAAATGAAAGGGGAGACATTAAAATAGAACCCCAAGAAATCCACAACATCATGATAGTTTATCATGAACAGCTATACTCAATTATGCTAGAGAACCCACAGAAATGAACAGATCTCTGGAAAAATATAATCTCCCTATACTAAGTAAGGAGGAAGTAGAAAGCCTAAACAGGCCAATCATAAGTAAGAAAATTGAAATAGTAATTAAGAAAATCCCCACGAATAAAAGTCCAAGACCAGATGGGTTTACAGGTGAATTCTATCAAACATTCAGAGATGAGCAACTACCATTGATCCCTATACTTTTCCAAAACATTAAAAAGACTGGAATTCTCCCTAATACCTTCTATGAAACTAATATCATGCTCATTCCCAGAGCTAACCAAGATACCACGAAGAGAGTAAACTACAGACCAATCTCACCTATGAATATTGATACAAAAATCTTTAATAATATCTTAGCAAACCAAATCCAACAGTACATCAAAAATATACATCATGACCAAGTGGGTTTCATCCCAGGGATGCAAGGATGGTTCAATATAAGCAAATCAATGAACATTGTACAGAACAACAGTAAAAGGAAAGATAAAAACCACATAATCACATCAATCTATGCAAAGAAAGCATTGACAAAATATAACACCCATTAATGATGAAAACCCTCAGAAAAATATGTGTAAATGCAACTTTCCTCAAGATAGTAACAGCTATCTCTAAGAAGCTCACAGCCAATATTATTCTTAATGGTGAAAAACTGAAAGCATTTTCACTAACATCAATCACTAGGCAAGGCTGTCCATTGTCTCCACTAGTATTCAACATAGTATTATAATTCCTACCAATAGCAATCATACAAGAGAAGGAAATCAAAGGAATCCAAATCAGAAAATTGGAAGTCAAACTATCTCTATTTGCAGATGACATGATGATATACATTGAAAACCCTAAAGAGTCCACAGAAAAACTCCTAAAAACAATAAGCCACACAACAAAGTGACTGGCTACCAACTCAATACACAAAAGACAGTTTCATGCTTTTATACAAATAAAGACTCAGAGGAAAAAAAAACAAAGTCTATCCCATTTTAAATGGTATCTAAAATTATCATGTACCTAGGAAGCAACCTAACAAGAGAGTTGAGAGGCCTATACCATGACAAATTCAAAACACTTCAGAAAGAGATTGAATAAGACCTAAGAAAATGGAAGAACACTTGATTCTCATGGGTTGGAAGAATAAATATAATTAAAATGACCATCATACCCTAACTACTATATATATTCAATGCCATACCTATTCAAATTTAGACAACATTCTTCAATCACTTAGACAGCGATGGTGAACCTATGGCACACGTGCCAGCTGTGGCATGCGAAGGCCTTGCAGCTGACACTCGGAAAGGTCCGTAATTAATACATTTATAAAATTTATGAAGAATTTTTATATACTAAATTTTTGTTATTATGGTTTAATTGACATGCTGGCGCTTTGAGGAAATTCTTTGATTTTGTGTGGCAGTTTGGACACTCGGGCTCAAAAAGGTTAGCCATCAGTGTCATAGAACAATCAATCATAAAAAACCTAAGATAGCCAAATCAATACAAAAACACAAGAATTCTTAATGGAGGCATCTTATTACTCAACTTGGAGCTCTACTACAAAGCATAGTGAACAAAACAGCATGATATTGAAATAAAGACAGAATTTCAGGTCATTGGTTAAGAAAAAATATCCAGTAACAATCCCCCAAACACTTGGTCAACTAATATTTGATAAAGGAGCCAAGGATAAGAAATGGAAAAAGACAGTTCCTTCAAAAAATGGTGTTGGAACAATTGGGTAACCACATGTAAGAAATTAAAGATTGATCCATATCACACACCTTACACACCTTACACAAAAGTTAATTCAAAGTGGATTAGATCAAACCTGAATTCATAAAATTCATTGAAGAAAACTTTGGCAGATCACTCCAAGCCATAGACCTAAAAGAAGTCTTTGATGATAGGATGCCAATGGCATTAACTATAACATCAAAAGTAAATAAATAGGACTACATCAAACTAAAAAGATTTCTGTATGACAAAAGAAACACGATATAAAATTAAAAGACAGCTAAATGAATAGGAGAAAATTTTCACACTCAAAATATCAGATAAAAGATTGATATTTGGATATTCAACGACTCACAGAGTTTAACTCTGCAAAACCCAAAAATCCTATCAAATGTGAAGAGAGGAAATGAACAGAAACTTCTCTAAGGAAGACCAATAGATGGCCAACAGACACATAAAAAATGTCTCATTATTTATCATTAGAGAAATCCAAATCAAGACAACAATAAGATATCATCTGACACCAGTTAGGATGGCACAGATCAAAAATACTGGAATCTCTTTGGTGAGGATGTGGTGAGAAAGGAACTCTCCTCCATTGGTGGTGGGAATGCTGCCTGATCCTATGGAAAACAGTATGGAAGGTTCTCACTAAACTCAAAATTGAGTTGCTATATGGCCCAGAAAACAACATTTTGTGTATCTATCCCCAGGACAGAATAACATTCATTCAAAAGAATGTATGCATATTTCTATTTATAGCCACACTCATTAGAATAGCTAAGACTTGAAATCAATGTAGATGTCCAACAACATATGAATGGATTATATTGAATACTAGATAGCTGTGAGGAATGAATCAATCTTGCAATTTGCATAAACATGATGGAACTAGAAGATATTATGTTAAATGAAGTAAGCCAGAAAAAGAAGGGTAAATACAGAATGATATTACTATATGCGGTATTTAGAATAACTACACGAAGAAACACAATTGTTTGAATGGCAGTTGTCTGGGTACACAGAGGAGAAGGAACTGAGTGGAGGAGGAGAAACACAAAAAGCTTGTATCCTCTTCTGTCCTTCAAAAAGACCTTCAGCAATGGATATGGCTGTTTAGATTGGGCAAGTTTCCAATCAACTGCTCTTTCTAGATGCTTATAATAATGTTCTAATGCTTTTATCCACAGAAACAGGCAGAGAATGCATTTGGAAACCATGTACTCACACTTAAACGCTCACTGTAAAAAGTTTTAATGTCTTATTTTTAATATGTCTATAATAACTTCTTGATCTTTTTGTCCACAGTGGTACTTGGAGATGTAGGTTGGTCATCCTAGTTTCACATTACAATGCTATATCATATTAGACTCTAGATATAGTGCTCATTATGCTAATGTCTTGGCAAAGTACTCTAGTCTATCCATTTCCACCTGATTATGTTTGCTAATATGATCGAAAGTTTATGTCCTCAGATACCATTGTAATAGGTAACTGCACACCATAGACTCAAGTTCTCTCATTGAGTATGTTTTTCTCAATATTTTTCTCAATTCAAGCTAGTTTACTATTATATCACAGTGTCCTTGTTTTCAGTTTTCTTTCAGGAAAGGAACCAGGATGCTTGAGACCAGGTAGATGAAACTTCATGGGGTAGATTCCTCTTACAGTGCTCATTACCGTATTGCATAGTACTCTAGACTTGAAAATTATGATTGTCTTAAGAATGCTCCATGTACAATCTAACCTAAAATCCTTTCTTCAGCAAAGTTTACCCTCACCAATGACTATTTGCCTAGGTACTGGAAAACATTTCCCCCTGATCTGCTGGCCTCATATATTTTTAAAGCACTCTGACCAGTTCTTCAACTGCAACCTATGGATTGGTTTTAAATGTCCATCTGTGTGTGTGTATGTGGTGGATACCTCTATGTCTGTCTAATATGCATTATATAAATGCCTGTTTATGATGTGTATAGTCCCTATTATATATAACCCCCTTTCCCCTTTTAATTGTCTACCACTTTACAAATCCTCTACTATCCTCTCACCCTCCCATCCATGATCTGTTATTTCTCCCTTTTAATCTTCTTCACCCTCAATTTAATAACAACTATTACACTCTTCAGGAATTGTAACCTCCTTCTGCCACAGCCAGCTTCCAGCTGGTCCCAAAGAGAAAAGACAGCCTCCCAGCCTGCCTTGTTTCAGCTGGACAAGAAGCTGCTGCCACCGTTCCTGCTGATTTACTCTATTCATCCCCTTTTCTTCCACTACCCTTCAATGGGGATTGTTGCTCACTACTGAATTCGGCTCTGAAGATGCCCTCAGCTCGAGAACACTACCTCTGACCAAAACTACCCTGACTTCTGCTAACCATATTTCAGACGCTACAAGATCATGTTCCAGGTTGAAACTGTGTGCTAGGTTTTACTCCCCCAGGCTATTTCAAAAAACTTAAAGGGGATATTATGTTTTCTTTGTATATTTCTTTAGATGTAGTTCCTTAATAGTTATAATTTTAGTGTCTATTTCCTTATGTAGAGATAGCTTTCCCCATTCCTTTGCTGGATCTACTTAGAAGAAAATTCCAATAGATAAAATTTTCCTGAGATCTGAGTTAAGGTTAGAACCAGGTTATAGGGATTGTTGAGCTTGTTATTTTTACCCCCATATGCAGTAGTAGTACCCTGTGGCATTGTACTATTTTGCATAGGCACATTAAAATGAGAAAAATCTTATATATAGAAAGAAGTTTTTATCTAATAGGGATAGGAACTCATAAATTTTATAGTACAGGGGTGCCTTTCACCCTGAATACTTGTCATAATAACTCAACTTAGACCTCAGTTGATCAAACACCAATTGTCCAACCCTGAACCTTGGATTCCATGCTGGGAACCAGCGCAGTTTTCTACACCAGCACCAGGAATCAAAATTTTACCTGGGAAGGCCCTAATGACACCCTGGCACTGACTTATTCCAGCGTAGGTTCATATGACATCTTGATGACTAGGAAACAGCAACAACAGGGCAGGGTTCCATGCCTTGCCATATAACTGTGAGATGAAATCAGAAAACACTCCATGACACCTCAGCTTCTAAATAGGATCTGTGCAAAATCTAAGATCTCTAACTACAGAAGCCTGTGACAACCATGATTGAAGAGAACTTTTCCTGGTACCATAAAGAAAGACTTTGGGATTGGACTATTAGTGTGCCTGAAGCCTGTAGTTGGTCTTATGACAGGACGCTTCATAGGTAGGTGTGGTATTTCTGGATTGATTGGTTTCCACTTCACTCAGTATACATCTTGTTGCTCATTGGTTGGAATCATCTTTGAATGTAGCACCTTGGATTGTTCTGAAGACAAGCTGCTCCCACCTTCCAGGTTGATGAGTTCCCTCAGATTAAAATTCTCACTTGAAGAGGAAGTAGCCCTACTTTGTTTTGATCTCCTTGGAGCTGTCATCTTGGAACAGTGGATTGCTAGGAGCTAAGGGTAATGTGAGGAACTCCTCAAAAGCCTTTTGTCTCTATATGCATGTGTGTGAATTATTTTCCAGACCACTATCTGATTCCAGACCTGTGTCTCTACAGTGTTCTGGTGTTGGAACTTGAGGACTTAATTTAATACGTAGGGACACACTGTTTTTAGGACAAGGATATTTCTTTTCTCATTTTCTCAACATTTGCTGCACCTATGCAAAAACAAAAAAAAAATAAAACAATAACTGCCACACCCCCCTTTTTTTTCTTTTTAAACTTTATTTGTGTCTTCTCGATGGGGTTTCCTGCGTTTCCCATAGAACCTTAGGACACGAATTACTTTGTTTTACCTCACATTTCTGCATTTTCTTAAAGAAAATTAAGAAGGGGAAAAAAAAGAGAATGGGACCAGGGGCCAAGTAATCTCAGGTGCATTGGTGGAGATAAAAAAGGACAAAACTAAATAACCAAGCCAAAAACTACAAAATAGAATAAAGAGACCCAAACTATAAAAATCTAAACTGAAAATAGGCCTGTTACACTGGCCGGCCAGGGGTCTAAGGGTGGAGGTATAGGACACACTTTGGGAACTTTGATGAAGGGAGATCAACACTGGTGGTGGGAATGGCCCTAATTTACTGTCACAGTTTGCCTGAAATCCAACTATGAAGGACTTTGTAATTCACAATGGTTTCAATAAAAGTTATTTTTTTAAAAAGTCTGGAAACAAGTAGTGCTGGTAGGAGGTTGTCAAAAAAAAAAAAAAAGGAATCCCATTCACTGTTGGTGGAACAGTGCCTCTATTGAAAACATTGTGGGGAGTTCTCAAATAACTAAAAATAACTAAATATGATCCAGCGACTCCATTCCTTGGCATCATTACAAGAACACAAAAATATTTATTTGAAAAGATATATGCATGTCCATTTCACTGTAGAAATATTTACAGTAGTCAAGATCTGGAAACAACCCAAGTATCAAACAAGTGGATAAAGGTGTGGTATATATCACAATGGAATACCACTCAGCTATAAGAAAAGATAAAATCATATTTTTGCTACAACTTGAATGGAACCAGATGATGTCATGTTAAGTGAAATATGTCAGAGAGAGAAAGTAAAATACAGGATGATGTCACACATCAGTGCTATAGAGAGCAGCAAAGCAAAGTTCTATATAGTGTTCAGTGAAAAGAAGTCTTTAGACCTCATATCAGAACTGATGCCACCAAGCAGTGATAAGGGGGTAGAGTGGGGAGAGGTTTGGTGAACCTGACGTGACCTAGGGACAGTTGGAGAGGGGATTAAGTATTTACTGTGTGTGGTGTAGTAACTGTTCACCAAAAGCATCAACACTAACATAATAAAAAACCACGTTACTTCAATAGCAATAGCAATAAAATGTCTCCTCAAACTATATTTCAAGAGACAGAATTAAATTTAGTATAAATTTAATTCCTCGTGTTAACTTTGAAGGGCATGAAAAATAAAATGATGACGATGGAGATTGATTAATTTTTCATAAGAGAAGTTAAAAAATCTGAACATAATATGACTAGCAGTTATTTTTATTTATGTCCAATGTATTCAAGTAATTTACCCTTTTCTTCATATGTACCGCTATAAGTTGTACCACCTCCTTTGGAGGCCAATCTCGTTTAGGTTCTTATTTGTGCTTCTCATTCACTTGCTATAAATTTGATGTTTCCAGGTCTCCTCTCTATGGGTTTGATTGATGTGCTTAAGTGGATAGCCCAGAAACATTTCACTCATTGGGCTACTAGTTTATTATGAAAGGAGAGAACTCATGCAGCTACATGGAAGAAATGTATGTGGTCAAGGGGCAGTGCTACCACAGCCTCTCATGGGTTGTCACCCCAGAAACCAACCAGAAAGTTCTCTGAACTCCTCTTGGGTTTCTGTGAAAGCATTATTACACAGACATGATTGAGTTTATTCCCAATTGACTAACCATTTAATCAGTTAGGGGTAGAATGCACATGGTTTAATCACATGGTTGACTCCCATGACAAACAGTTCCCACCTTCAGGTATGTCCCAATAGCCGCCCAGTTAAAATAACAAGACACTTTTATAATTTTCATCCCAGGACTGTCTATGGTTTTAGAATCTCAGTGACAGGAGAGGGAATGAAGGTCCCAACTAAATTTATTCTCTCTTTCTCTTAGTCTTCTAAACATTGTTATTTATTAATAACCCATAACTGAAATATACAATCTAATCACATTATTGCTATTTTAGAAATTCATACTTCCTACTAAGCTAACTATTTATTATTCTACATAACACTATAATATTACTTTATCTTTATGGACAAAGTCAAGACAATTTTGCAGGCCACTTAGTGCAAGGTCTCTGTCTTTGGAGGTGGATAGGAAGGGTCCAAGTTTATATAGGATAGCTGAATAGACTGACCTCTCAGTTCAGCATTCAGTCCTAGGAAGCCTTCAACTCAGGAAAAACTGGAAAGGTTGGTTGCCCTAATCTTAAATTACCAAAAAGTCTAACTCTATTTAAATTAATTGTACTGCATTTCCAATTATATTTTCATTATAGTAGATAAAGGAGGGGCTTTGGAATACAGCTTGGGCTCAGATTCTCGCTCTTTGCCTTTTGCATATATACCATCAGTCACCAAGTCAATAAAATAACCCTCTAGGATTCCCCAAATTGTTATGAAAATAATGCCTGGCCATAAGCAGCACCTATCTATGTCTGTGGCTCTTAGATAATGCTGACTTTTACTTAGAAGGTGCAGGGCTGTGATATAACAGAAGTAATGAAGATAACACAACCTAATAAGCAACAACAGTACCTTAGTAGATTCCTGCAGGATCTGAAACCAGTCATGTTCACTTAAAAGTGGTTCTTAAGCATTACAGCAAGTTGTATCTGACCCCAAAGACAGCTTTCAAAGTTTTAAAGGTCTCAACCTCTGAAAGTCATAGATCTTGCCATTCCAAACAAATCATTTTGGCACTTGAAAGCAGTTCACCAGAGTTTGGTGACTTCAATTACCAGAAAAATATAAGTTTTTGAAAGAAGCATGGAAAAGAAGATTATTATTTTAGAATGAGGGTGCTGAACCTTTTGATTTAAGAGCATATGTGGCTTGACATCTGTATCCTCAGTGTTACTCCAAACTTATATATTGTCAAGGTGTTGTTTGAGTTTACAGCCAAGATGCTGAGCAGTTTTTCCTGTATTTCACTGCTGGTGAAAGAAGAAAACAGATCTTGTGATCATGAAGTCTAAAGAGTCAATGAATGTTTTAAGAAGACTGCCTTAAGATGTCTTGTTTGTTCTTGGAAATACAGTCCAGGGACTATAATATAGGTATAGAGAGTTAGAATCTTGTTGGAAAAATAGAAGCTTTGTGGTTTTCATAGTAAGAATTGAGGGGAAAGGGGAAAAAGGAGGAAAAATATTTGATAGAAAAGTAGGTATAAAAACTAAATGAGCTAGGGTCAAAGTTCAAATTTTTTTAGGAACTTCTCACTGAGAAGCAATCATGTAGAAAAGGCAAGGCAAATAATTGCAGGAAAAGTATGAGTCTAGTTTTAAACAGGCCCATCTACAAATTCAGAGGAACTTATTTAACATATTGAGGCATGAAAGTAATGGCTGGATAAGAGGTTGTAACTCAGTAAAATATTAGATTTAATCACATTTCTCCCCCCAGTACCATCACAGGACTGCACTGTGGTAATGGGGTTGTAGCAGAAAGAACTGGGAAAAAAAAAGAATGAGTCGAGATTGGTTCAAGTTCAAAAAAAAGCTATCCACAGTTTTAGCACATTCTTTGGATGGAAAAAAATAATCAAGATTAATTTTCTTTGGGGGATTTGAGAAGAAACTTGGCTCTCAAGAAAAATAAGAATATGGGGCTGGAGAGATAGCACAGCAGTAGGGTGTAGCCTTGCACGCAGCCAACCCATGACAGATGGTGGTTCAAATCACAGCATCCTAAGCCTGCCAGGAGTGATTTCTGAGCACAGAGCCAGGAATAACCTCTCAGAGCTGCTGGTTGTGACCCAAAAGCCAAAAATCAAAAAATAAGAACAAGATGGAGCTATATTATTGACAATAGTCTGTCTTAGAAAGTTAGAGATATTGTATTTTTGTGTTCCTAGGGTATATTCCTAGGAGTGGTATAGCTGGATCGTATGGTCTCTTTTGTGCCTGAAAATTATTATGGCAAGAATGTCTTTCATTTTTCTTAAAACCCATAGATGAGTGAGACCATTCTGCATTTTTCTCACTCTCTCTGACTTATTTCACTCAGCATAATAGATTCCGTGTACATCCATGTATAGGAAAATTTCATGACTTCATCTCTCCTGACAGCTGCATAATATTCCATTGTGTATATGTACCACAGTTTCTTTAGCCATTTGTCTGTTGAAGGGCATCTTGGTTGTTTCCAGAGTCTTGCTATGGTAAATAGTGCTGCAATGAAGGAATGTAAGGAAGGGGTGATGGGTGGTGTTCTTTACATGACTGAAACCCAAACACAATCATGTATGTAATCAAGGTGTTTAAATAAAAAATGTTTATTCCAAAAAAAAAGAAAGTTAGAAATATTAAATAAAATGCTAACCTATGGCTAATTTCATTTCATTAGCAGCAAAATCCCTTTAAAGTTGGGGCCTTGAGTACAGCAGGTAGGGCACTTGCCTGGCATGAAGCTAACCCCGTTTCTTTTTTTTTTAAATATCTTTATTTAAACCCTTGATTACAAACATGATTGCGGTTGGGTTTCAGTCATATAAAGAACACCCCCCTTCACCAGTGCAACATTCCCATCACCACTGTCCCAAATCTCCCTCCTCCCCGCCCCACCCCCACTTGTACTCTAGACAGGCTTTCTACTTCCCTCATTCGTTCACATTGTTATGATAGTTTTCAATGTAGTTATTTCTCTAACTGCATTCATCACTCTTTGTGATGAGCTTCATGTAGTGAGCTGAAACTTTCCTGGTACTCAGGAATAAGCTCTGAGCATCACTGCATGTTACCCCCAAACAATCGAACAACATACTTTTGAAAAAAAAAAGTGGCATCTATTTACAAAAGTGAGGAGCTAGAGTAATAGTCATTTTCTTTGATTTGGAACAGTTTCAGAGGTAAAGGCAGGAGAGACATGGAATTATGGGGAAAATAAAAGCACTGTAAGAGTGATAAGAACAGTAGGCTGAAGTAATGTGAGAAAAGTAAGTGGAAGATGTAATTATGTGAGAGGTGAAAACCTTGTGGCTCAGGTTAGGGCACAATGGAAGAGGATGGAAAATGATGGGAAACAGGGAATCAAGCTACTGGAATTTGTCTTGTTGGAGAGAAGAGTATTGAGAAGGAGAGTAAAGAGTGGTCAAGAGAGAAGTGGTAGAGACAGAAGGCCTATGATCTAGAATGAGCCATTGTGCTTTAGAGCTGGGAATTGTAAAACTCGGAAGTGTGGCAGAGAATGTTGAGAATTGAGAGAGACAAAAACTGAGGCAGTGTAAAGGCAAAAGTGGCTCTGATTACAAAGGTAGGGTAGGGTACTGTCAGCTTGGTGATCCTAGAAGCCCTGGCCTCATAGTAGCAATGAGTCACATCAGCATGTCTATGCTGCCTGTAATGTTCAATCACTCCAGGCCACCTCTAATTTCCTTGGCCCTCCTTGCTCATCTACAGTTAGCAAAGCTATACTTAGGACTTTAGTGCTTTTTGGCTTTGTGACTGGTACCTGAGTCTCCCTTTAGATCTATCTTATATCTTTGCAAGACACTCATTTTTCATGTTCTTTTGGGTTGCCTGTCAGAAGGTAGGAAAAGGATATTTACATATACATATACATATATAGGCTCATTGAAATGATATTTTACCCCTACTGTACTTTATTTTGTATTGAATGCTAGGGGATTTCCTCATTTATCAGGAAATGGCCCATTTATCATTTTAATGAATAACTAAAATTAGAATACTAGTTTCCATTTTGTAGTTTTATAAATATAAATCATTGGCTTTAGAATGAAAAAGTAAAAAAAATGCTTTGCTCTCTTTGGGCCAAGAATTGAGGTTTCTGTATTGCTGTATTTATACATAGATGATTTCATAAGTGTTTGTAATTATAACCCGGGAGATCTCCTGGATGTAATTTGACACTCTTTCACTTCTTGGCCTATAATATTTTCCACATGTTGGTTTAGAAATGTGGTACCTCGGGCCGGGAAGGTGGCGCTAGAGCTAAGGTGTCTGCCTTACAAGCGCTAGCCAAGGAACGGACCGCGGTTCGATCCCCCGGTGTCCCATATGGTCCCCCCAAGCCAGGGGCGATTTCTGAGCACATAGCCAGGAGTAACCCCTGAGCGTCAAACGGGTGTGGCCCAAAAACCAAAAAAAAAAAAAAAAAAAAAAAAAAAAAAAAAAAAGAAATGTGGTACCTCTCTCCTGGAAACTCTTTTTTGCCTGTAAAAAGCAGAGATTTGAAAGACATTAGGGGTGTTTTGCATTTTATAGGGGAAAGGATAGATGCTTGCTCGTTGACTTTACTTTGGTCCTATATTCTGCATAGACTCTTTAAAGACTTCCTTATCTTTACCTGAAAGCTGACATCCCTCAGAAACAAAAGTGGCCAAGTGGATTCTCCTTCCCAGGAGCAAATGGATAAAAGCAGAAACAGAGACTTAAATTCTACATGATTGCAAAAAGAAAGGCACTGGGGTAAAGAACTGGGAACCAGAAAAGTCATCTCCAGCTTTGATGTTGACATGCTCAGTTCTGGACCCTGTAAACTCAGCAAATTTGTCTACCTAAAGCCACAGAGAATCATATTTCATTATTGGCTTGATGATAATGAGATCATTCAAATTGTTGAAAACTTTTAGATAAAACATTAATGCTTCCTTGGTACAAAGTTCCAAAGATTTAATTGAGTGTTAGTGAAAATCCAGCCTTCTTTTTCCCCTGAGCATTAACCTCTCAAAATCTTCCTGGAGGGTCTGTTATGACCAACTTGCTATAAAGAGAGGATTCAATTGCAAAATAAACATGAATTTTGAGCTCAAACATTTTCCACTAACCTTGTTCAATCTTTGATGCAGCAAAATCCCATTCCAAAAAATAATGTGTAGTGAACTGAGTTGAAACACTTTGCATTTGTCTAGCTTCACAGTCGTTATAAAAAAAAAGGTTAAGTAGAAGACAGACAGTGGACACCTTTGCGTGGTAGACACCTTCTCAGCCAGAGGAAAAATTAGGGGATCATTTTTCAGTTTTTAAACTCTTCTGTTGCATTAAAATCTTACAACTTCAACATTCCTCAATAACTTCAGTGCTACTTCAAATGGAAAAATCCAGAATGTCCCCAAATTCTGCAACATAGAGTGAGACAAAAGACATATATGTGCTAACAAGGAATGTCAGCCAGTATTATCCAGATCTTATCCAAGGTGAGATCGAACTTACTGAAATTTCTTAAATCTTAGGTACAATAATTAGGAAGGCAAAATCTAATTCTTAACAACAAGAGCTGGAGAGATAGTAGAGCTTGTTCATGCTTTGCCCATGGCCAACCTAGAGTTCAACTCTAAGCACTACATATAGTCCCTGACCACTGCTGGGAGTTAATTCTGAATGCAGAGCCAGGAGGAAGCCTTCAGCATAGCTGGATGAGGTAGTTAGCCCATATCCAGACTTTACTTCAATTAACCTCTTAGAATCCTTCATAATTCCCAAGAATAAACCCATTTTTTCAATTAACTTTCTTGTTTTAATTATATCCTAAGTGAAACAAAGCTCTCAATTCAATTACTGAGAGAATTTGATTTGTGACATGTGGCCATTGAAATCAATTCCTGATGTTTAGAAGAAGTAAAGCTATGTAAAAATAGGTCCTGACAAGGCTGGTGTCTTTTTTGGGGGGAGGGAGGTTTGGGCCACACCTTGTGACGCTCAGGGGTTAAGCTTGGGGGACCATATGGGATGCTGAGAATAGAACCGAGGTCCATCCTAGGTTAGCTGCATGCAAGGCAAATGCCCTACCACTTGTGCCATTGCTCCAGCCCCAGGGTTGGTGTCTGTGTGTGCACGAAAATTTCCTAAATATTTTAGAGCAAAAAGGTCCTAAACCAGTTATAACAGAGGACATAAGAGAATGGTTGATAACAGGCCAGCAAAAGTAAATGCTTGATTGAAGCCGAAAACCTATAGAAAAATAATAGACCCCAGCGGGGAAAGAAAGAAAAGTTCCTCAACTTGGCCAAATTATCCTTGAATTACCTTGAACAGGAAAGATAACGTTGGATAGAAGAATAGCCATGTTCTCTTTGCATATATATTTGGGGCAGTAGTGTTGTCTCCTGTTTCACGGTTTGTTTGAGTTTGTCTGAGAAGTGGAGATTAGAAAACCCAGCACATTCAAGGCAATGGAATATAATGCTCACCTGTGAAATCTAACCCAGAAAGAGATGAACAAGTTGCTCTTCTGCAGTGTAGGTGCCAATGTTCCCACACTACCTCTGATATAAGGGGGGTGACTCAGAATCTAGTTATCACTACACTGGAAACCTCTCCTGGAAGTTTTAATAATACTACCTGAGACTTCTTTTACTCTCCAGAGCCCATTTTGAAAGGACTCTAAACTTGAATGAGAAAAGAGCTTTTTGGAACTTGCGGTATTTTATATTCATCTAAAAACACATTTGTTTAATTTTCAACTTGATTTCGAAGTGATCCGCTTTTCTCTCTCCAAAATTAACCTGACAATGTAAAAGTAATTTGCCAAGAGAAATATGCCCAATCCTTTCTCTCTTCAATGTGTTGAACCCTGCCCAGTGCCTACTTTTGGAAAAGGGTTCAAGAGGAAAATGCCTCTGGGTAGGATGACCTTTGCACACTTGGCAGGCTTGTGAATAAGCCCTTGGTTTATTTAAGACGAGGCTAACCTATGCCCTCTTGCTGGCCAATCAAAACAAAATGCTGGTGAAGCAGTTTGTTTAAGCTTCTATTTGCTTTCTAGAACCTTGAAATTCTATTCTCCATTTCGCATGCGCCTTCAGTCAATTCCCCCGAGGACAGTGGTGCTGTTCTCAGATATACAGACCAAGGTCAGCCACTTCACCCAGTATTTCTGCCTTTGGGTGCCTCCCTGATCTTGGGAACATTGTCAGATCTAAGGGAGAGTGTTTGAGTTATACTAGCCTTTTGCACACCGTTGCAGCAATCTGTTGACTAGAATCCCTAGTTACTAAGAGTAAATTTATTAATTCATTTCCAGTTTTCCATGGATCAACCACTGCTTCCAGTTTTTTACCCATCCTTCCTAAATAGACTCCCCCTTCCCTACATCCAGTGGTGCTTAGGGCTTACTCCTGTCTCTGAATTCAGGACTCACTTTCTCCTGGCAGGCTCAGGGGACTATTCAGAGTTCTGGGAATCAAATCTGCATCAATTGCATGCAAAGTAAGTACTCAACGTACTCCTTAAATAAACTGTATTCCTAGTGATACAGCAGAATGTTATTTCTTTCTGAATCTTATGGATAAGAAAATATCAATCCCAGCCCAGGGTGACATGAAAGAAGACATTGTTTAATGACCTGCTTTTGTTCTAAGCTATGGGAAGGTGCAGTTCCCAAGAACCATTCAACATTCCAAGAAGATATGGTGTCTGAATATTATTTAGCAGCTCACTTTCCACATGAGTATAGCTTATGGCTGCCACAAGCCCAAGTGGATGGACTAATGAGTCGAGAAGCTTTCGAACCAAGGTTTTTCCTTTCAAAAGGAAATCAGCAGTGCATAGCACATATTTCTGACTCTGTTTTCAGGGATCACACTGGTGTCAAAAATCAGCTTGGGTTCTGTATGATTTTAAAAGAGTAATAAAATGTGTTTGACTTCACCTCAACAGGTTTAATAGGACATGTTTGACACAGAAGTAGTTAAAGCCAAGCTCTTTAGCCCAGAAGGAACTAAAAAACGGGTGGCAGGGGTGACCCTATCTTATAAATTAATTAATTGATGGATGAGTGAAAATCAGTATTCAAATACTCAAGTTGAAGCTGTTTTATGAAAGGAAGTTTTGGATATAATTAAGAAAATCGCATTAACCTCATGGGAAAAGATTGATTACATGGGAATAAATTTAGGGAATTTTCTTAAAATTACACAGGGCAGTCTTGAGCCATATGTAGTGTTTGTGGACAGGCTCCAGGATACACTTAAATTGCAAGTGAAAGATGAGGATATGAGAACATTTCTCAAAAACAATTTGGCATATGACAATGCTAATACACCTTGCAAATCAACATCATTGCCTCTGATTGATAAAACTTATTTGAGAGATTTTCTCAGAACCTGTCAAAATGTGCAAGATATAACTGAACCCCCATCTCACGCAAACCCTGTAAAAACTTTTATAGTGACTAAGGGCATTACAGATTCGTCCCAGAGGGGACAAAACACATTCAAGAAACCAGGTTTTTGCCCGAAATGGAGAAAAACTAAAAGCCTTCCCTCTAAACTCTGGTACAAGACAAGGCTGTCTGCTCTCACCACTCCTCTTCAACATAGTAGTGGAAGTACTTGCTATAGCGATCAGGCAAGAAAAAGATATCAAGGGCATCCAAATAGGAAAAAATTTAGTCAAGCTCTCACTGTTTGCAGAATACATGATACTCTACTTAGAAAACCCTAAAGACTACCAAAAAGATTCTAGAAAAAAATAGATTCATATAGCAAGGTGGCAGGCTACAAAATTAACACACAGAAAGCAATGGCCTTTTATACACCAATAATGATAGGGAAGAGATGGACGTTAAGAAGGCAATCCCAGGCCCGGAGAGATAGCACAGTGGCATTTGCCTTGCTAGCAGCTGATCCAGAACCAAAGGTGGTTGGTTCAAAGCCCGGTGTCCCATATGGTCCCCCGTGCCTGCCAGGAGCTATTTCTGAGCAGACAGCCAGGAGTAACCCCTGAGCACCGCCGGGTGTGGCCCAAAAACAAAAAAAAAAACCAAAACAAAACAAAACAAAGAAGGCAATCCCATTCACTTTAGTACCACACAAACTCAAATAACTTGGCGTCAACTTGACCAAAGACGTGAAGGACCTATGCAAAGAAAACTACGAAGCCCTGCTCCAAGAAATAAGAGAAGACACACGGAAATGGGAGGCATTACTTTTCCCAACTTTAAACTGTACTACAAAGCAATAATTATCAAAACAGCATGGTATTGGAATAAAGACAGATCCTCACATCAGTGGAATAGGCTTGAGTTCTCAGAGAACATTCCCCAGGCATACAATTACCTAATTTTTGACAAAAGAGCAAGAAATCCTAAGTGGAGCAGGGAAAATCTCTTCAACAAGTGGTGCTGGCAGAACTGGTTAGCCACATGCAAAAAAGCGAACATAGACGCCCCAGTTAACATCATGTACAAAGGTAAAATCCAAATGGATTAAAGACCTTGATATTAGACCGAATACCATAAGGTATATAGAACAACACGTCGGTAAAACACTCCATGACATTGAGACTAAAGTTATCTTCAAGGAGGAAACTGCAATTTCTAAACAAGTGGAAGCAGAGATTAACAGATGGGAATACATTAAACTGAGAAGCTTTTGCACCTCAAAAGAAATAGTGCCCAGGATACAAGAGTCACACACTAAGTGGGAGAAACTATTCACCCAACACCCTTCAGATAAGGGGCTAATATCCAAAATATACAGGGCACTGACAGAACTTTACAAGAAAAAAACATCTAATTCCATCAAAAAATGGGGAGAAGAAATGAACAGACACTTTGATAAAGAAGAAATACACATGGCCAAAAGACACATGAAAAAATGCTCCTTGTCTCTAATAATCAGGGAGATGCAAATCAAAACAACGATGAGATACCACCTCACACTACAGAGATTGGCGCACATCACAAAGAATGAGAACAATCAGTGCTGGCGGGGATGTGGAGAGAAAGGAACTCTTATCCACTGCTTGTGGGAATGCCGTCTAGTACAGCCTCTATGGAAAGCGATATGAAGGTTCCTTCAAAATCTGGAAATTGAGCTCCCATTCGACCCAGCTATTCCACTCCTAGGAATATTCCCTAAGAACACATGAATACAATACAAAAAACCCCTTCCTCACACCTATATTTATTGCAGCACTATTCACAATAGCCAGGCTCTGGAAACAACCAAGATGCCCTTCAACAGACGAATGGCTAAAGAAACTGTGGGACATATACACAATGGAATATTATGCAGCTGTCAGGAGAGATGAAGTCATTAATTTTTCCTATACATGGATGTACATGGAATCTATTATGCTGAGTGAAATAAGTCAGAGAGAGAGAGAGAAAAACGCAGAATGGTCTCACTCATCTATGGGTTTTAAGAAAAATGAAAGACATTCTTGCAATAATAAATTTCAGACACAAAAGAGAAAAGAACTGGAAGTTCCAGCTCACCTCAGGAAGGTCACCACAAAGAGTGATGAGTTTAGTTAGAGAAATAACTACATTTTGAACTGTCCTAATAATGAGAATGTATGAGGGAAATGGAAAGCCTGTTTAGAGTTTTCTGGTCATCAGATCTGCCATCTTTATTCTCTATGTCTGGTTTTGACCTGCATTGTTTTCCCATTTTCCCACTTCTAATGTGTTTCTTTCCCTACATATTATGGTGGGATTTGTTGGCTAGAAGATGTGTGTGGCCAGGAAGTAAAGTATAGAGCTCCTCTGGCTCCACCCTTTGTGGGCAGGACAGCTCATTTCTGAAGAAGCTCCCCTAGAGAGCGCTAGTTGGGAAGGACCAAGGAGCAGGCAACAAGAGAGTTGAGAAGGTAGTCCAGAATTGCTTCCTGCTGTGCTTCAGAGCCCACAGCAGCAACCAGTTCCACACTTTGTGGGCAGGACAGCTCACCTTTGATGAAGCGCCCCCAGGGAATGATTGGTGGGAGGACCAAGGAGCAGGCCTCAGGAAAGTTGAGAAGGTAGTACAAAATAGCTGCCTGCCATGTTTTTGAGCCCACAGCAGAAATAAGTTCCACCCTTTGTGGGCAAGACAGCTCACTTCTGAAGAAGCGCCTCCAGGGAGCAATGGGCATGGAAGACCAAAGAGAAGGCCACAGAAGAGTTGAGAAGGTAGTCCAGAATGGCTGCCTGTCACACTTCAGAGACCGCAGCAGCAACCAGTTTTACTCTTTGTGAGCAGGACAGCTCACTTCTGAAGAAGTGCCCCAGGGAACTTTGGGTGGGGAGGACCAAGAAGCAGGCCACAGGAGAATTGTGAAGGTAGTCCAGAATGTATAACATTGTATATATGTACCATAATTCGTAATCCATTCATCTGTTGTTCGACATTTAGATTGATTACAAGTCTTAGCTATTGTGTGAATTGCAGTGTGCGTACATTCTTTTGGATGAAAGATTTTCTGTCTTGGGGATAGATACCCAAAAGGTATCAAAAGCTCAATTTTGAGTTTAGTGAGAACCCTCCATACATACTGCTTCAGAAACTTTTAAAGCAAGGCTATCAGCCCGTGCCTCAGTAAATTTTAATGCAAGACTGGAGAATTCAGGCCAAATCTTGATTCTCACTAGAAAATTCAGTCTAATCCTTTGATTCAAAGCAGATAATTCAGTTAGAATCCTTTGATTCTCAGTCTAAATCTTTTGAATCTCATGATACATATAAAATAAAAGAATAAGGAAAGCTGTCACTAATGCAATTAGAATGAATAGAAGCCAGGGTCTTTCAACCAAAGCCCAAGCATCACGTTGAACCCAAGAGCCATAAGCTTAAAAAGCCAGCAAGGTGAGATCCATCTGAGAAAATCCGAAACAATAACCTCACCACTCTGCAGCAGAGTCCAAGTATGACTCTTTGTTACAGTTTCAGGTCCAAGTCCGGGCAACATCTTTTAGTGGGTCCTAGGGCTCCAAAATGAGGATTTGGTAAGACATAGTCTGGAATCAAACGTTTATTCAGAAAATAATCCATATAGTGAAGAGTTACAAAAACGAGTTCAGGAAACCCAGCACTCAAGCTTGGATTCAACCACTCAAGCTTTCTGCTCCTAAGAAGAAATGCAGCTCAGTGGAAGAAGACCGAAAAATGAGCCTCTGCCTTCCTCAGCCCCCTCATATTATTGACAAGAATAAGCCCCCACCCTAGGGTAGGATAGGAATACCAAGTAGGGAATAATCCAATATCCCATCACCAGATCCCCAGATCACACCCTAGGGTGGAGTACAAATATTGATTAGGGTAGGACCAGTAATCCAACAATATGAACCCAATTCATGATCCATTCATCTGTTGTTGAGCATCTAGGTTGATTTCAAGTCTTAGTTATTGTATGTAGTTTATGAATTGTAGTGTGCATATATTCTTTTGGATGAAAGATTTTCTGTCCTGGGGATAGAAACCCAAAAGGGGGATATAGCAGCTTAATTTTGAGTTTAGTGAGAACCTTCCATACTGTTTTCCATAGAGATTAAATCAGGCAGTATTGCAATGGAGGAGAGTTCCTTTCTCACCACATCCTCACCAACAGAGATTGTTCCCAGTAGTTTTTATATGTGCCATCCTCAGTAGTATAAGATAATATTTCATTATCTTGATTTGGATTTCCCTAATAATAAATAATGATGAACATGTTTTCATGTGTCTGTTGGGCATCTGCTGGTCTTCCTTAGAGAAGTTCCTGTTCATTTCCTCTCCCTATATTTTGATAAGATTTTTGGGTTTTGTGAAGTTGACCTCTGTGTGTACTTTGTATATCCTATATATCAATTCTTTATCTGATGTCTTGAGTGCAAAATTTTTCTACCATTAACTGAGATGTCTTGTAATTTTTAGCTCATGTTTTTTTTTTGCCATACAGAAACTATTTTAGTTTTATGTAGTCTCATTTATTTACGTTTGATGCTATATCTCATGCCATTGGAATCCTATCATCAAAGATGTCTTGAAGTGTTTTGAAAATGCTTTCCTCAATAAATTTAATGGATTTGGGTTTAATCTCAAAAATTTTAGTACACTTTGAATGCAGAGCTTTGGATAGGTGTGAAAACCAGATGTTCTGCCTCCCAGGTGTGACATTTTTCCCCTCAGATAAAAGGCTTCCTGGGAAGTAATTAAAGGTCTTTCCTTTTTGTTATGCAGAGCTCCAGGAAGCGACTTGGATAGTCAGCTAGTTAATAGGAGTGTATGGTAATGTGGGAAATTATTTCAAAACGGTTACTAATTAAATGCATGAGTGTGAATTATTTTCCAGACAGTCCTCTGATCCCAGACCTGTGGCTCACCAGTGTTCCAGGGTTGGAACAAGTGATGTTAAGGCAAGTGGTCAGCCACTCGCAAAGAAGCGAACTCAGATCTCCTTCAAACACCATGCACAATGGTCAAATGCAAATGAATAAAGACCTTGATATCATACCTGAAACCCTAACGTATGTAGAACAATGTAGGTAAAACATTCCATGACATCAAGACTAAATGTATTTTCAAGGAGAAAGCAGCACTCTCCAAACAAATGGAGGCAGAGATAAACCAATGGGACTATAATAAACTGAGAAGCTTCTGTGTCTCAAAGAAAATAGTGACTAAGATATAAAAGCCACCACAGAATGGGAAAAACTTTTCACCCAATATCCATCATATAAGGGGCTAATATCTAAGATAAACAAGGTACTGACAAAACTTAGCAATGGGGAAGAGTGGTCCCGGAGAGATAGCACAGCCGCGTTTGCCTTGCAAGCAGCCGATCCAGGATCAAAGGTGGTTGGTTCGAATCCCGGTGTCCCAGATGGTCCCCCGTGCCTGCCAGGAGCTACTTCTGTGCAGACAGCCAGGAGTAGCCCCTGAGCACCACCAGGTGTGGCCCCCCCAAAAATGGGGAAGAGAAATGAACAGACAGCTTCTCAAAGAAGAAATATAAATGTTCAAAATGAACATTAAAAATGAGCTCTCACATCACTAATCATCAGGGATATACAAATAAAAACAAGAGATGAAGTGCATCTCACGCCACAGAGAACTGGCACACATCACAAAGAACAAGAACACTCAGTGCTGGCAGGGATGTGGAGAGAAAAGAGCACTCATTCACTGCTGACGGGAATGTAGTCTAGTCCAGCCCTTATGGAAAACAATATGAAGATGTCTCAAAAACTGTAAATTAAGCTCCCATATGATCTAGCTATACCACTCCTAGGGATATGTCCTAGGAACACAAAACATGTAATTCAAAAATCCCTTCCTCATATCTATATTCATTGCAGTGCAATTTAAAATAGATGCTGGATACAACCAACGTGCTCTTCAATAGATGAATAGCTAAAGAAACAGTACTACATATACAAAATGGAATAGTATGCAGCCATCAAGAGAGATGAAGTCATGAAATTTTCCTATACATAAAAACTATTATGCTTAGTGAAATAAGTCAGAGAGAGATAGAAACAGAATAGTTTCATTCATCTATGAGTTTTAAAAAAATAAAAGACATTATTGTAATAATGCCCAGAGATAATAGAGATGAGGGCTGAAAGGATCAATTCATGATATGAAGCTCACTACAAAGAGTGGTGAGTGCAGTTAGAGAAATAACTAGCAACTACCATGACAATTTTTTTTATTTAAACACCTTGATTACATATATGATTGTGTTTGGGTTTCAGTCATAAAAGGAACACCACCCATCACCAGTGCAACATTCCCATCACCCATGTCCCAAATCTCCCTCCTCCCCACCCGACCCCTGCCTGTACTCAAAACAGGCTCTGCATTTCCCTCATACATTCTCAATATTAGGACAGTTCAAAATGTAGTTATTTCTCTAACTAAACTCATCACTCTTTGTGGTGAGCTTCCTGAGGTGAGCTGGAACTTCTAGTTCTTTTCTCTTTTGTGTCTGAAATTTATTATTGCAAGAATGTCTTTCATTTTTCTTAAAACCCATAGATGAGTGAGACCATTCTGCGTTTTTCTCTCTCTCTCTCTGACTTATTTCACTCAGCATAATAGATTCTGTGTACATCCATGTATAGGAAAATATCATGACTTCATCTCTCCTGACAGCTGCATAATATTCCATTGTGTATATGTACCACAGTTTCTTTAGCAATTCGTCTGTTGAAGGGCATCTTGGTTGTTTCCAGAGTCTTGCTATGGTAAATAGTGCTGCAATGTATATAGGTGTAAGGAAGGGATTTTTGTATTGTATTTTTGTGTTACTAGGGTATATCCCTAGGAGTGGTATATCTGGATCATATGGGAGCTCGATTTCCAGTTTTTGGAGGAATCTCCATATTGCTTCCATAAAGGTTGAACTAGACGGCATTCCCACCAGCAGTGGATAAGGGTTCCTTTCTCTCCACATCCCCGCCAGCACTGTTTGTTCTCATTCTTTGTGATGTGTGCCATTCTCTGTGGTGTGAGGTGGTATCTCATTGTTGTTTTGATTTGCATCTCCCTGATGATTAGTGATGTGGAGCATTTCTTCATGTGTCTTTTGGCCATTTGTATTTCTTCTTTGTCAAAGTGTCTGTTCATTTCTTCTCCCCATATTTTGATGGCATTAGATGTTTTTTTCTTGTAAATTTCTGTCAGTGCCTTGTATATTTTAGAGATTAGCCCCTTATCTGATGAGTATTGGGTGAATAGTTTCTCCCACTCAGTGGGTGGCTCTTGTATCCTGGGCACTATTTTCTTTGAGGTGCAGAAGCTTCTCAACTTAATATATTCCCATCTGTTAATCTCTGCTTTCACTTGCTTGGAGAGTGCAGTTTCCTCCTTGAAGATGCCTGTAGTCTCAATGTCCTGGAGAGTTTTGCCTATGTGTTGTTCTATATATCTTATGGTTTGGGGTCTGATATCGAAGTCTTTAATCCATTTGGATTTTACCTTCGTACATGATGTTAGCTGGGAGTCTAAGTTGAATTTTTTGCAAGTGGCTAGCCAGTTGTGCCAACACCACTTGTTGAAGAGGCTTTCCTTGCTCCATTTGGGATTTCCTGCTCCTTTATCAAAAATTAGGTGATTGTATGTCTGGGGAACATTTTCTGAGTATTCAAGCCTATTCCACTGATCTGAGGGTCTGTCCTTATTCCAATACCATTGTTTTGATAACTATTGCTTTGTAGTAAAGTTTAAAGATGGTGAAAGTAATTCCTCCCATATTCTTTTTCCCAATGATTGCTTTAGCTATTCTAGGGTGTTTATTGATCCAAACAAATTTCAAAAGTGCCTGATCCACTTCTTTGAAGAATGTCATGGGTATCTTTAGAGGGATAGCGTTGAATCTGTATAATGCCTTGGGGAATATTGCCATCTTGATGATATTAATCCTGCCAATCCATGAGCAGGGTATGTGTTTCCATTTCCGCGTGTCCTCTCTTATTTCTTGGAGCAGAGTTTTATAGTTTTCTTTGTATAGGTCCTTCACATTTTTAGTCAAGTTGATTCCAAGATATTTGAGTTTGTGTGGCACTATTGTGAATGGGGTTGTTTTCTTAATGTCCATTTCTTCCTTATTACTATTGGTGTATAGAAAGGCCATTGATTTTTGTGTGTTAATTTTGTAGCCTGCCATCTTGCTATATGAGTCTATTGTTTCTAGAAGCTTTTTGGTAGAGTCTTTAGGGTTTTCTAAGTAGAGTATCATGTCATCGGCAAACAGTGAGAGCTTGACTTCTTCCTTTCCTATCTGGATTCCCTTGATATCTTTTTCTTGCCTAATCGCTATAGCAAGTACTTCCAGTGGTATGTTGAATAGGAGTGGTGAGAGAGGACAGCCTTGTCTTGTGCCAGAATTTAGAGGGAAGGCTTTTGGTTTTTCTCCATTGAGGATAATATTTGCCACTGGCTTGTGGTAGATGGCCTTAACTATATTGAGAAAGGTTTCTTCCATTCCCATCTTGCTGAGAGTTTTGATCAAGAATGGGTGTTGGACCTTATCATATGCTTTCTCTGCATCTATTGATATGATCATGTGGTTTTTATTTTTCTTTTTGTTGATGTTGTGTATTATGTTGATAGATTTACAGATGTTAAACCATCCTTGCATTCCTGGGATGAAACCTACTTGATCGTAGTGGCTGATATTCTTAATGAGGTATTGAATCCTATTTGCCAGGATTTTCTTGAGGATCTTTGCATCTGCATTCATCAATGATATTGTTCTGTAATTTTTTTTTCGTGGCATCTCTATCTGGTTAAGTTATCAGGGTGATGTTGGCTTCATAAAAGCTATTTGGAAGTGTTTCCGTTTCTTCAAATTCATGAAAGAGTCTTGCCAGGATTGGTAGTAGTTCCTCTTGGAAAGTTTGAAAGAATTCATTAGTGAATCTATCTGGGCATAGGCTTTTGTTTTTGGGCAGATTTTTGATTACCGTTTTAATTTCTTCAATGGTTATGGGGGGTGTTTATATACGCTACATCCTCTTCCTTCAATCGTGGAAGATTATAAGAGTCCAAGAATTTACCCATTTCTTCCAGATTCTCATTTTTGGTGGCGTAGAGTTTCTCAAAGTAGTTTCTAATTAACCTTTGAATCTCTGTCATATCAATAGTGATCTCTCCTTTTTCATTCCTAATATGAGTTATCAAGTTTCTCTCTCTCTTTCTTTGTTAGTGGTCTATCAATCTTGTTTATTTTTTCAAAGAACCAACTTCTGCTTTCGTTGATCTGTCGGATTGTTTTTTGGGTTTTTACTTCGTTGATTTCTGCTCTCAGCTTTGTTATTTTCTTCTGTCTCCCTATTTTTGGGTCCTTTTGTTGAGCACTTTCTAGTTCTATTAGCTGTGTCATTAAGCTACTCAGGTAAGCTCCTTCTTCCTTCCTGATGTGTGCTTGCAAAGCTATAAATTTTCCTCTCAGAACTGCTTTTGCTGTGTCCCGTAAGTTCTGATAGTTTGTGTCATTATTGTCATTTTTTCCAGGAACCTTTTGATGTCCTCCTTGATTTCATCTCAGACCCACTGGTTATTGAGTATGAGGCTGCTTAACTCCCAGGTGTTAAAGTGTTTCTTCTGAATCCCTTTGGAATTCACAAATAATTTCAGAACCTTGTAGTCAGCGAAGATAGTCTGCAAAATTTGTATCCTCTTAATATTAAGGAGATATGTTTTATGTGCTAGCATGTAGTCTATCCTGGAGAATGTCCCATGTACATTGCAGAAGAATGTGTATCCAGGTTTCTGGGGATGGAGTGTCCTATATATATCCACTAGGCCTCTTTCTTCTATTTTTCCTCTCAGGTCTAGTATATTATTGTTGGCGTTCAGTCTGGTTGACCTATCCAGTGTTGACAAAGCCATGTTGAGGTCCCCCACATTTATTGTGTTGTTATTGATATTATTTTTCAGATTTGTCAACAGTTGTATTAAATATTTTGCTGGCCCCTCATTCTGTGCATATATGTTTAGGAGAGTTATTTCTTCCTTCTACATACCCCTTGATTAATATAAAATGTCCATCTTTGTCCCTTACAACCTTCCTGAGTATAAAGCTTGCATTATCTGATATTAGTATGGCCACTCCAGCTTTTTTATGGGTGTTGTTTGCTTGGATAATTTTTCTCCAGCCTTTTATTTTGAGTCTATGTTTCTTCTGACTATTTAGTTGCATTTCTTGTAGGCAGCAGAAGGTTGGATTGAATTTTTTGATCCATTTAGCCACTCTGTGTCTCTTGACTGGTGCATTTAGTCCATTCACGTTGAGAGAAAGAATTGTCCTGGAATTTAATGCCATCTTTATATTGAAATTTGGTGTGTCTTTTGGTAGTCTTGTCTTAAATTAGGTCTTTCAGTTTTTCTCTTAAGACTGGTTTTGAGTCTGTAAAGTTTCTGAGCTGTTTTTTGTCTGTGAAACCATGTATTCTTCCATCAAACCAGAAAGTGAGCTTTTCTGGGTACAGTATTCTAGGTGAAGCATTCATTTCATTCAGTCTTGTCTCAATATCCCACCACTGCTTTCTGGCATTGAGTGTTTCTGGTGACAGGTCTGCTGTAAATCTCAAGGATGCTTGCTTGAATGTAATTTTCCCTTTTGATCTTGCTGTTTTCAGAATTCTGTCTCTATCTGTGGGATTTGTCATTGTGACTAGGATGTGTCTTGGGGTGGTTTTTCTGGGTCTCTTTTGGTTGGTAATCTTCGAGAATGCAGGATTTGATCACTTATATTCTTTAGCTCTGGAAGTTTCTCTTTAATGATGTTCTTGACCGTTGATTCTTCCTGGAAATTTTCTTTTTGGGTTTCTGGGACTCCAAAGATTCTTAACTTGTTTCGGTTCATCTTATCATAGACTTCTATTTTCATCTGTTCCCATTCTTTGACTAATTTTTCCATTGTCTGTTCATTTGCTTTAAGTTTTTATTTCCAATCTCTCCTGCTGTATGAAATTGTTATGTATCTCATCTTCCACAGCACCAAGTCTATTCTCAGCTTCTGATACCCTGTCCCAGAGCTTATCCATTGTGTCATTCACTTCATTTACTGACTTTTTCAGGCCTGTTAGTTGACATGTTATTTCAGTTTGGAGTTTTGTGATTTCTGTCTTCATATTTTCTTGGTTCTTATTAGTGTTCTGTTCAATTGTATCCATGGTTTCTTTGAGTTCTTTGAGCATCTTCCATATTGCTAGTCTAAAGTCCTTATCTGAGAGGTTGATTAGTTGGGTGGTCATTATCTGGTCATCAGAATTGTCCTCTTCATTCTCTATGTCTGATGCTGGCCTGCATTGTTTTCCCATTGTCACACTTGTATTGTGGGTTTTTCTATGTGTTGTGGTGGTATTCATTGGTTATATGATGCAGGCAGCACACTTCTCTGGCTCCGCCCTTTCTGGATGGACCGACTTGCCTCCAAGGTAGGGGAGTCCTCCGTGGATGAAGCCTCACACAGGATCAACTCTTAGGCCTGAGCACACAGCTGAGAAGACAGTCTGGAAAGAAATGCTTGCTTCTGTGATACAGCACAGTTCTTAGTGTGGTTTTTCTTCTTGTGGTGGTGTTCTTTTCTTAGAAAGAGTGCACGGCCGTGTAGCGAAGTGGAGCTAAGTGCCTTCTGGAGACTTTTTCGGCCCACTCTCAAGAGCTTCACGCAACAGGATAGTAGAGAGACACACACAGGCAGCACTCACTATTTTTCACAGTTGGGCCCCACTGGGCATGCGTAGTTTTCACTTTCTCGCTTGGCAGCTTCAGAATGTAGTATTTCTGGGGATCTCTTCCCAGGACTCTGAGGAGAGCTTCAAGAATTCAGAAAAGACTGAGAGGCACTTGACAGGGCTCCCTTCAGGTCCTTTGTTTCCTCAGAAGAAGCACAGCCGGGCGGAGACTCTGCAGGTAGAGCAATCAGCATTCTGCCTGGAAACCCCCACATCCAGCCATTTCTTACTCACTCGCTCTCTGGGTAGCTTCAGAGTGTAGTTTTTTGGAGGTTCACTTCACAGGGCACTGAGGAGAGCTTCAAGAATTCAGGAAAAACAGAAAAGCATAGGACAGGGCTCCCTTCAGGTCCTCAGTTTCCTCAGAAGAAGCACAGCCGGGTGGAGACTCTGCAGGTAGAGAAATCAGCACTCTGCCTGGAAACCCCCACATCCAGCCATTTCTTACTCACTCTCTTGCTGGGTAGCTTCAGTTTTTTTGGGGTTCGCTTCCCAGGGCTCTGAGGTGAGCTTCCAGAGTTCAGGAAAGACCGAGAAGAGTAGGACAGGGCTCCCTTCAGATCCTCAGTTTCCTCAGAAGAAACATAGCTGCGTGGAGACTCTGCAGGTAGAGCAATCAGCACTCTGCCTGAAAACCCCCACGTCCAGCCATTTCTTACTCACTCACTCACTTGCTGGATAACTTCAGTTTTTTTGGAGTTCGCTTCCCAGGGCTCTGAGGAGAGCTTCCAGAGTTAAAGAAAGGCAGAGAAGCATAGGACATGGCGCCCTTTAGGTCCTCAGTTTCCTCAGAGGAAGCACAGCTGGGTGGAGACTCTGCATGTAGAGCAATTAGCACTCTGCCTGGAAACCCCCACATCCAGCCATTTCTTACTCACTCACTGGCTCGCTGGCTAGCTTCTGAAAGTAGTTTTTTTGGAGTTTGCTTCCCAGGGCTCTGAGGAGAGCTTCCAGAGTTCAGGAAAGACAGAGAAGAGTAGGACAGGGCTCCCTTCAGGTCCTCAGTTTCCTCAGAAAAAGCACAGCCGGGTAGAGACTCTGCAGGTAGACCGATCAGCACTTTGCCTGGAAACCCCCCCTACCATGACAATGTTAATAAGTGAGAGAAGTAGAATGAATGCCTGTCTTGAACACAGGCAGGGAGTGGGGGATGAAAAGGAGGGCATTGGTGATGGGAATGTTGCACTGATGAAGGGGGTGTTCTCTTTATGACTGAAATCCAACTACAATTATGTTTGTAATCATGTTGCTTAAATAAAGGTATTTTGTTTGAAAAAGAAAGTTGAGAAAAAGACTGACAAATGGAGTGAGTCAAAGATTTGTCCCACCTTTCCTCTCTGATATTGTTCCATGGGTAACAAATTGTAGATGACTAAAAGTATTTTTCTATACAAATTATTCCAACTAGGGGCCAGCGAGGTGGCACTAGAGGTAAGGTGTCTGCCTTGCAAGGGCTAGCCAAGGAAGGACCACAGTTGGATCTTCCAGCGTCCTATATGGTCCCCTGAGCCAGGGCAATTTCTGAGCACCTAGCCAGGAGTAACCCCCTGAGCATCAAATGGGTGTGGCCCAAAAAACCCAAAAAATTATTCCAACTAAAGATTAAAATGATAAATATTAAATCCTTTGTCAAACCATTTGAACGCTTTCTTGCCACCCATTGATACAATAAGGAGCACCAGTGGTAACATTATCAACAGAATACAGTAGACATAGTGTGCCTTGTAACAGGTACACACATCATTCCAGTGGTCTTGCCAAAGCCTTTGACTTCAGTTGAACAAGGCTCAGGATCCAACCTCTGCATTGGAGAAAATACAGAGGATTGATTACCATAGGTACACCAATAGTGCTGGGCTAGTATTCTGATGTGTCCAAAATATAGTGGCTTCCAACAGCACTTCCTATTTCTAAGTCTCAGTCTCTATGCATCAGAATTTCAGGGGATGTTCAACAGGCTTCTGATGGTTTTGCTCAGGGTCTCAGATAAAACCACAGTCAAGATGTTAGCTGGAGGCAGGAAGGAGGGTTATGATAGCAGGAAGAAGGGTTATGATAGCAGGTAGGGTATTTGCCTAGCATGATCTCAACCTAGATTCCCTACCTGGCATTTGGTATGATCCCCAGAGCCTTCCAGGAGTGATTCCTGAGTGCAAAGCCTTGAGTGATGCTGGTGTAGCCCAAGAACAATCAGCAAAAAAAAAGTTGGTTAGCTGGGGATGAAGTCAATCTCAAGTTTTAAATGGGACCTAATCAGGTACTTTGAAGGATGTTCCCTCATTTGACTGGTAAGTGAATGCTGACTGTTGGCATCAGGCTGTTTTGCCTCATCTGTCACAATATATATATGTCATATTTTTATGACATATATATATATCTCCCTGGCTGCTTTAGTGTCCCTGTGATGTAGGGACTTAGCTTCTCCTGTGGAGCAATTCAATAACAAAATAAAGCAACATGAAATCCCCATGCTGTCCGGTTTGTTCTGAGGCAAGAGAGGGGTTGTTTCTCTACAGGCAACTGCATGAAAATGTCTCAGACCATTCTTCTACTTTAAACTGTAGCTAACCATGAAGTTAAGGAGATACTCTTATTAGCTTTCTGTTTCCTTTCTTATTAACCAGACTTTACAACATTGTCCTGGAAATAATAGTGGACAATAGAGGGAAATAGTGCACATAGACATCCAACTGATGTTGAAGTGGGTTGAAAGGAAGATGACAGGAAGTTAGATGGTCTCTCCACCCCCAAAATAAAGGTACCCAACTTGTAACAGCACGTGAGAAACTAATATACCCCATAGTGGCAATTCACCTAGTTACCTTCCATTAAAAAGAATTCTGGTTTTCATAACAACAGCATTTTCTCTGAATAAAAGATGAGTCAATGGGGGCAGGGACAAAAAAGATGAGTTATTATTTGACTTGATTTCTGTTTTATCTGTGTAGCTAAGAAATGACTTGTATTAGTGTGATTTTGTTGCTTTCTGCTTCCTGGAAGATGGGTTGGAAAAACACTCCCTTACTTATCTATTCCCATTTCAAAGACAATGACTTTATTTTGAGAAAAGAGAATATATTTTGTCTATATAGTTCTGCAAAAGTACTTTAAATTTTTCAATTTTTAAGAACTTGAAAAGCAGGTGGTGGGAAGTAACCTAATAGAAGTGGTTGGTGTAAGTAAGTTGGCTACTGACATTTCATTTTATACTTTTGGAAAATATCGTAAAAACCCTATGTTTTGGTCTCATAATTTATAGTATTCAAAGGTTCTGTGATTTCTGCACAGAGTGCAATAAATATCTTTAGGCAGATTGAATGCTGTATAATGGGATTGAGTTCTGAACTTTAGGAAGTATTTTGAGGTTTTTTGGGGGGCCACACCCAGTGATGCTCAGGGGGCTACTCTGGCTATGCGCTCAGAAATCACTCCTGGCTTGGGGGACTTTATGGGATGTGGGGGGATCGAACCGTGGTCTGCCCTAGGTCAGAGACTTGTAAGGCAAAACTCCTTACTGCTGCACCACTGCTCCTGCTCCAGTATTTTGATATTTTGATTGTAAAACAAAACATAGATACAGGACTCTCATAATACAAACACAATCTTAGTTGAAATATTCAAAGTTAAACAGCCTTGTAACCCTGAATGGATTAAGAAAGAATGTTGCAGATTACCTCAAAAACCCAATTCTAGTACTAGTGCTTTCCCTTCTTCTTCAAATAAATAAACATAGTTGTGACCTTTCAGGTAATACCTTCTTTGCAATGGTAATGGGTTAATCACAGAGACCTGTACTTAAAGGCATAGAGGCCTGCCCATATTTTCCAAAGATGATGACTTTTTACTTCTCTTTCTTTCTTTCTTTCTTCTTTCTTTCTTTCTTTCTTTTCTTTCTTTCTTTCTTTCTTTCTTTCTTTCTTTCTTTCTTCTATCTCCTTCCTTCATTTCTTTTCTTTCTTTCTTTTTGTCTTTCTTTCTTTTCTTTCTTTCCTTTCTTTCTTTCTTTCTTTCTTTCTTTCTTTCTTTCTTTCTTTCTTTCTTTCTTTCTTTCCTTTCTTTCTTTCTCTTCTTTCTTTCTTTCTGTTCTTTCTTTCTCTTCTTTCTTTCTTTCTTTCTTTCTTTCTTTCTTTCTTTCTTTCTTTCTTTCTTTCTTTCTTTCTTGGCCACAACCCGGCGGTGCTCAGGGGTTACTCCTGGCTGTCTGCTCAGAAGTAGCTCCTGGCAGGCACGGGGGACCATCTGGGACACCGGGATTCGAAACCAACCACCTTTGGTCCTGGATCGGCTGCTTGCAAGGCAAACACCGCTGTGCTATCTCTCTGGCCCGACTTTTACTTCTCTTTCAATCCATAGATTCTTTGCTCTAGAGTTAGTTTTTTTAAATCTGATGATAAACAGACTCTTTTTTTTTCTCTGTGTGATAATTCAAATTTTCTCTTTTTTTATTTAAACACTGTGATTACATACATAACTATAGCTGGGTTTCAGTCATTAAAAAAAAACCCTTCATATGGGCCGGCAAGGTGGCGCTAGAGGTAAGGTGTCTACCTTGCAAGTGCTAGCCAAGGAAAGGACCACGGTTTGATCCCCCGGAGTCCCATATGATCCCCCCCAAGCCAGGGGTAATTTTCTGAGCACTTAGCCAGGGAGTAATCCCTGAGCATCAAATGGGGTGTGGCCCAAAAAACCCCTTCATCAGTGCAACCTTCCCACCACCAATGACCCCCATCTCCCTCCTTCCCCACCCTCTCTCTCTCTTTTTCATGTATTCGAGACATGCATTCTAATTCTCTCACTCATTAACATTGTCATGATAGTGAGCCATCTCTCTAACTGCACTCAACCACTCTGTGTGGTGAGCTTCACATCAAGAGCCAGACCTTCCAGCCATCATCTCTATTGTCTCCAAGTATTATTACAATAATGGCTTTTGCTTTTCTTATAACCCATAGATGAGTAAAATGATTATGTGTCTATTTCTCTCTCTCTGACTTATTTCACTCAGTATAATAGACTCTATGTCCATCCATGTACAGGAAAATTTCATGAGTTCATCTCTCCTGATGGCTGCATAATATTCCATTGTGTATATGTACCACTGTTTCTTTAGCCATTCATCTGTTGAAGGGCATCTTGGTTGTTTCCAGGGTCTGACTCTTGTACATAGTGCTGTAATGAAATAGGTGTGAGGAAGACATTTTTGTATTGTGCTTTTATGTTCCTAGGGTTTATTCCTAGGAGTGGTATAGTTGGATCATATGGGAACTCAATTTCCAGTCATTTGAAGAATCTCCATACTGTTTTCCATAAAGGCTGGATGAGACAGCATTCCCACCAGAAGGGAATAAGAGTTCCTTTCTCTCCACATCCCTGCCAGCACTGATTGATCTTGTTCTTTGTGATGTGTGCCAATCTCTGTGGCATAAAATGGTACCTCATTATTGTTTTGATTTGTATATACCTAATGATTGGTGATGTGGAGCATTTTCCATGTACCTTTGGTCATTTGTATTTCTTTTTTGAGAAAATGTATGTTCATTTCTTTACCCCATTTTAGATGGGTTAGATGGTTATTTTCTTGTTAAGTTCTGTCAGTAATTTGTGTGTTTACAATATTGGCTTCTTGTCCGATGAGTATTAGTTGATTAGTTTCTCCCATTCTGTGGGAGGCTTTTGTATCCTAGGCACTAATTCCTTTGAGGTGCAGAAGATTCTCAGCTTAATATAGTCCCATCAGTTTATCTCTGCTTCCACTTGTTTGTAGAGTGCTGTTTCTTCATTGAAGATGCCTTTAGACTCAATGTCATGGAGTGTTTTACCTACATGTTGTTCTATATAACTTATGGTTTTGGGAATGATATCAAGATCTTTAATCCACTTGGATTTGAACTTTGTGCATGATGTTAGATGGAAGTCTGAGTTTGTTTTTTTACAAGTGACTAACAAGTTGCCCCAACACCACATGTTGAAGGGGCTTTCCTTGCTCCGTTTTGCATTTATTGCCCCTTTATGAAAGACTAATTGATTGTATGTCTGGGGAATATTCTCTGAATACTCAAGTCTATTCCACTGATCTGAGGGTGTGTCTGTATTACAGTACCATGCTGTTTTAATTACTGTATCTTTGTAATACATTTTAAAGTTGGGGAAAGTGATGCCTCCTATATTCCTTTTCCCAAGATTGCTTTAGCTATTCGAGTGTGTTACTTGTTTCAAATGAATTTTATGAGTGTTTGATCTACTTCTTTGTAAAATGTCTTCAGTATCTTTAGAGGGATTGCATTACATATGTAAAATGATTTGGGTAACATTGCCATTTAAATTATATTGATCCTGACAATCCATGAGCAGGGTACTTGTCTCCATTACCTTATGTCCTCTTATTTTTTGAAGCAGGGTTTTGTAGTTTTCTTTATATAGGTCCTTCACATAAAGAAAGCAGCAGGAGATGAGACCCTCTTTGGGCTGGACTGCCAACTGATCACTGAAAAATGATGGGATCAATTTGATATAGGATCCTGGAGAGTCTCTGAGCCGTATCCCACAGAAGTCAGAAAGCAGGGATTGTTTTTTAATGTCCATTTCTTCTCTATCATTATTGCTGTACAAGAAGGCCATTGATATTTCTGTGTTTATTTTGTAGCCTGCTACTTTGCAATATGAATCTATTGTTTCTAGTAGCTTTTTGGTAGAATATAGGCTTTTCTAAATGTAATTAACTTGTGATATGCAAACAGTGAGAGCTTGATTTCTTCCCTTCTATCTGGATATATCTGATATGTTTTTCTTGCCTAATCACGATTGCAAGAATTTCCAGCACTGTGTTGAATAGCAGTGGTGAGAGAGGGCAGCCTTGTCTTGTATCAGATTTTAGAGGAAAGGCTTTTAGTTTATCTCCATTGAAAATAATATTTGCCATTGGCTTGTGGTAGATGGCCTTGATTCTGAGAAAAGTTCCTTTCATTCCCATCTTGATGAGAGGTTTTTAAATCAAGAATGGGTTTTGTAACTTATCAAATACTTTCTTTGTATCTATTGATATGATCATATGAATTTTTCTTTTTGTTGATATGGTGTATTATGTTGATCAATTTACATATGGGAAACCATCATTGCATTCCTGGAGTGAAACCTACTTGGTCATAGTGTATGACCTTCTTGATGAGCCATTGGATCCTTTTTTTGCTAGAATTTTGTTAAGGATCTTTGCATCTGTGTTCATCAGAGATAATGGTCTGTAGTTTTTTTCTTTTTAAACATCTCTGCCTGGCTTTGGTATCAAGGTGATGTAGGCTTCATAAAAACTATTTGGGGGTGTTCCTGATTTTTCAATTTCATGAAAGAGCTTGAAAAGTATAGGCAGTAGTTTCTCTTAAAAGGTTTGAAATATTTCATTAGTGAATTTTTCAGGGCCTGGGCTTTTGTTTTGGGGAAGACTTTTGATTACCATTCTAATTTCCTCAATAGTGATGGGTCTGTTTAAATATGCTAGATCACCCTGGAATAACTCTAAGATGATAAGACTCCAAGAATTTATCCATTTCTTCCAAGTTCTCATGCTGTGTGGCATAAAGTTTCTCAAAGTAGTCTCTGTTTACCCTTTGAATCTCTGTAATATCTGTAGTGATCTGCCCTTTTCATTTCTAATAAGGCTTATTAAGTTTATCTCTCCTTTTCTTTGTGAGTTTTGGTAGTGGTTTATCAATCTTGTTGATATTTTCAAAGAACCAACTTTTGCTTCTATTGATCTTTTGTATTATTTTATTGATTTCCAATTCATTGATTTCTGCTCTAAGTTTTGTTATTTCCTTCTCCTTACCTACTTTTTCTTCCTTTTGTTAATCATTTTCTAATTTTATCAGCTGTATCATTAAGCTTTTTAGAAGCCTGTTCTTCCTTTTTGACATGTGCTTGCAAAGCAATAAATTTTCCTCTAAGTACAGTTTTTGCTGTGTTCCATGAATTCTGGTAATTTGTGTCTTCATTGCCATTAATTTCCAGAAATATTTTGGTTTCTTCTTTGATCTCATCCCCGATCCACTGGTTGTTCAGTATTGAGCTGTTTAATTTCCAGGTGTTGAAGTTTTTCTTCTGTGTCCCTTTGTTAACTTCTAATTTCAGTGCTTTGTGATCTGAGGTTTTCTATCTTCTTGGTTTTATGGAGATATGTTTTTGGGCCATTATGTGGTCTATCCTGGAGAATGACCCATGTGCATTGGGAAAGAATGTGTTTTCTGGATGGATTGTCCTATTTATCTATTAGTCTACTTTCTTCCATTTCTCTTTTCAGAGATGTGTATTCTTTTTGGGTTTCAGTCTTGTTGAACTATCAAGGGGTGACAGGCCGTGTTAAGGTCTCCCATCTCATTGTGCTTATTGTGTTTTCATTGATGACTTATTTCATATTTATCAACAATTGCATTAAACATTTGTCTGTTCTTTCATTGGGTGCATATATGTTTAGGAAGAGTGATTACTTCCTGTTGTTTATGTCCCTTGTTTAGTACAAAATGTCCATCTTTGTCCCTTATAGCTTATCAGAGTCTAAAGTCTAAAGATACCAATATGGCCACTACAGCTTTTTGCAAGGAGTTGTTTGCATGGATGATTTTCCTACAACCTTTGATTTTGAGTCCATGTTTTCTCTGACAATTTATTTGTGTTCTTGTATTCAGCTTTTTGATCCATTTTGCCACTCTGTGTCTCTTAACTGCTGCATTTAGTAATTGGCATTGAGAGAGACAATTGTCATGGGATTTAGTATCATCTTTGTGTAGAAGTTTGGTGTATCTGTTGGTCTTTTATTCTTAAAGTAGACCTTTCAGTTTTTCTGAAACTGGCTTGGAGTCTGCAAAGTTGCTAAGCTCTCTTTTATCTGTGAAGCTATGTATTCTTCCTTAAAACTTGATAATGAGTCTGGCTTGGTGCAGTATTCTAGGTTAACCATTTATTTCATTGCGGTTTGTCACTATATCCCACCAGCACCTTCCAGTTTTGAGGTTTCTTGTGACAGTTCCATCGTAAATTTTTTTTTGGTTCTTTTAGTCCACACCCGGTGACACTCAGGGGTCACTTCTGGCTATGTGCTCAGAAATCGCTACTGGCTTGGGGGACCATAAGTGATGCCAGGTGATTGAACCATGACTCATCATAGGTTAGCCATATGCAAGGCAAAGGACCTACCACTTGCACCACTGCTCTGGTCTCTCCATTGTCAATCTTAAGGATCCTCCTTTGAATGTAATTTGCCCTTTTGATCTTGCTGCTTTCAGTATTCAATCCCTGTCTGTGGGATTTATCATTGTGACTTGGATGTGTCTTGTGGTGCTTTTCTTTGGTTCTCTTTTAGATGGTTCTCTTTAGGCATGCAAAATTTGGTTGCATGCAGTATTTATCTCTGGAAATTTTACATGACATGATGTCCCAACTATTGATTTCTCCTGGGGATTTTCTTCCTGTGTCTCTGGTACTCCAATGATTCTTATGTTGTTTCTGTTAAATTTATCAGACTTCTATTTTTATCTATTCACATTTTTCAATATTGTTTCATTGTCTGATCATTTGCTTTAAGGCTCTTTTCCAATATCTTCTGTTATAAAGAATTGTTATGCATCTCATCTTCTAGCTTACTGATTCTGTTCTCAGCTGCTGCTACTCTGTTGGAGAGGCTTTCCATTGAGGATTTCATTTAGTCTACTGAGTTTTTAGACCTGTTATTTAAGTTTGGAGTTTTCTGATTTCTATTTTTATATCCTCTTAATTATGATTTCTGTTTTGTTCAACTCAGGCTATGCTTTTCAGTTCTATGAACATCCTCCATATTTCTTCTCTAAACTACTTATCTGAGAGGCTAACTAGGTGATTGGCTCCTCTCAGGTCATTTCTATGCATTTCATTTTCTATGCATGGAGTTGGCCTGCATTTTTTCACCATTGTCTTGCTTGTAGTGCATTTTTTCTACTTGTAATGATGAATTTCATTGTCTAGAATATGAGTATATTTGCGATTCACAGCGGAAAGGCCTTGCTCCTCTGGCACTACACATTGTGGGTATACACAGCCTACCTTGCTAGGATTAAGTTCGCTTGGGTCTTCCTCTGCAGCCCCAAGTAAAAAAGTCAGGAAGCCAAATATGAAGGAATGCAGATTACCTTTATAAGCCCACAGTAGGATTTTGGCACCATCCTTGTGGGTAGGATCAACCTAACTTATAGGAGTAAGTTTGCTGGGGTCTTCCTCTGCTGCCTCAAGCAGGAAATCAGGCAGCTAAGTACGGAGTAATGTAGATGATCTTATTTATAAATCCATGGGAAATGTTCGGCACCAGGTGAGAATTGAGACTTAAACACAAGAGGTTATTTTTTGTTTGCTTGTTTGTTTGTTTTGGGTCACAACTGGCAGCGCTCAGAGGCTACTCCTGGCTCTGTGCTCAGAATTCGCTCCTGGCAGGCACGGGGACCATATAGGATGTTGGGATTCGAACCACCATTCTTCCTGCATCAGCTGCTTGCAAGGCAAATGCCTTATTGCTGTGATATCTCTCCGGCCCTAACACAAGAGTTTTTTTTTAATATTTTTCTTTAAACACCTTGGTTACAAACATGATGGTGGTTGGGTTTCAGTCATACAAGATGAAACCCCCCATAACCAGTGCAACATTCCCACCGCCAATGTCCCAAATATCCCTCCTGCCCTCCTCTCCCCAACCTGTACTCTAGAAGGGCTTTCTATTTCGTCATATATTCTCATTGTTAGGATAGTTCGCAATTTAGTTATTTCTCTAACTAAACTCATCACTCTTTGTGGTGAGGTTCATAAATTGAGCTGTAACTTCCAGCCCTCTTCTCTTTTGTCTCTGAAAATTATTGCAAGAATGTCTTTCATTTTTCTTAAACACCATAGATGAGTGAGACCATAATGCGTCTTTCTCTCTCTCTCTGATTTATTTCACTCAGCATAATAGATTCCATGTACATCCATGTATAGGAAAATTCATGACTTCATATCTCCTGACGGCTGCATAATATTCCATTGTGTATATGCACCACAGTTTCTTTAGCCATTCATCTGTTGAAGGGCCTCTTGGATGTTTCCAGAGTCTTGCTATGGTAAATAGTGCTGCAATAAATATAGGTGTAAAAAAGGGATTTTTGTATTGTATTTTTATGTTCCTAGGGTATATTCCTAGGAGTGGTATAGCTGGATCGTACGGGAGCTCGATTTCCAGTTTTTGGAGGAATCTCCATATCGCTCTCCATAAAGGTTGAACTAATCAGCATTCCCACCAGCAGTGGCTGAGAGTTCCTTTCTCACCGCATCCCAGACAACACTGCTTGTTCTCATTCTTTATGATGTGTGCCAATGTCTGTGGTGTGATGTGTACCTCATAGTTGTTTTGATTTACAACTCCCTGATGATTTGTGATGTGGAGCATTTTTTCATGTGTCTTTGGCCATTTTTTCTTTATCAAAATGTCTGTCCATTTCTTCTCTTTATTTTTTGATGGGATTAGATGTTTTTTCCTGTAAAGTTCGGTCAGTGCCCTGTATATTTTGGATATTAGCCACTTATCTGATGGATATTGGGTGAATAGTTTCTCCCAATCAGTGGGTGGCTCTTGTATCCTGGGCACTATTAACTTCGAGGTGCAGAAGCTTCTCAGTTAATATATTCCCATCTGTTAATAACTGCTTTCACATACTTGGAGAGTGCAGTTTCCTCCTTGAAGACGCTTTTAGTCCACTTCTTTGAAGAATGTCACCGGTATATTTAGAGAGATTGCATTAAATCTGTCCAATGCTTTGGGAGTATTGCCATTTTAAGGATGTTAATCCTGCCAATCCATGAGAAGGGTATGTGTTTCAATTTCCATGTGTCCTCTCTTATTTCTTGGAGCAGGGTTTTATTGCTTTCTTTGTATAGGTACTTCACATCTTTAGTCAAGTTGATTCCAAGGTATTTGAGTTTGTGTGACACTAATGTGAACGGAGTTGTTTTATTAATGTCAATTTCTTCCCTTTCATTATTGGTGTATAGAAAGGCCATTGATTTTTGTGTGTTAGTTTTGTAGCCTGCCACTTTTCTACATGGTGTATTGTTTCTAGAAGCTTTTTGGTAGAGTCTTTAGGGTTTTCTAAGTAGAGTATCATGTCATCTGCAAACAGTGAGAGCTTGACTTCTTCCTTTCTTATCTGGATTCCCTTGATATCTTTTTCTTGCCTAATCGCTATAGCAAGGACTTCCAGTGATATTTTGAATAGGAGTGGCAAGAGAGGACAACCTTGCCTTGTGCCAGAATTAAGAAGGAAGTCTTATTTTTTCTTCATTGAGGATAATATTTGCCATTGTCTTGTGGTAGATGGCATTATCTATATTGGGAAAGGTTCCTTTAATTCCCATCTTGCTGAGAGTTTTCATCAAGAATGGGTGTTGGTACTTCCAAAAGCATTGTACAGATTTAACGCAATTCCTCTGAAGATACCCATGACATTCTTCAAAGAAGTGGATCAAATACTTCTAAAATTCATCTGGAACAACAAACAACCTCGAATAGTTAAAGCACTCCTTGGGAAAAGGAATACGGGAGGCATTACTTTCCCCAATTTTAAGTTGTATTACAAAGCAACAGTTATAAAAACAGCATGGTATTGGAATAAAGACAGACCCTCAGATCAGGCTTGAGTACTCAGAGAGTACTCAGAGAATGTTCCTCAGACATATAACCACCTTGTTTTTGATAAAGGAGCAAGAAATCCTAAATGGAGCAGGGAAAGCCTATTCAACAAGTCGTGTTGGCACAACTGGTTAGCCACTTGCAAAAAAGCCAACTCAGACCCACACTAACACCATGTACAAAGGTAAAATCCAAATGGATTAAAGACTTTGATATCAGAACTGAAACTATAAGGTATATAGAACAACATGTAGGTGAAACACTCCAGGACATTGAGACTAAAGGCATCTTTAAGGAGGAGACAGCACTTTCCAAGCAAGTGGAAGCAGAGATAAACAGATGGGACTATATTAAGCTGAGAAGCTTCTGCATCTCAAAGGAAATAGTGCCCAGAATACAAAGGCCACCCACTGAGTGGGAGAAATTATTCACCCAATACTCATCAGATAAAGGGCTAATACCAAATTTATAAGGTACTGAAAGAACTGTACAAGAAAAAAACAACTAACCCCATCAAAAAATGGGAAGAAGAAATGAACAGACACTTTGAAAAAGAAGAAAGGCAAATGGCCAAAAGGCACATGAAAGGATGCTCAACATCACTAATCCTCAGGGAGATGCAAATCAAAACTACTATGAGGTACCACCTCACGCCACTGAGATTGGCACACATCACAAAAAAGGAAAACTAGCAGTGCTGGCGGGGATGTGGAGAGAAAGGAACTCTTTTTCACTGCTGGTGGGAATGCCATCTAGTACAACCTTTATAAAAAGCGATATGGAGTTTCCTTCACAAACTGGAAATTGAGCTACCATACGATCTAGCTATACCACTCCTAGGAATATACCCAAGGAACACAAAAATACAGTACAAAAATCCCTTCCTTACTCCTATATTCATTGCAGCGCTATTTAAAATAGCCAGACTCTGGAAACAACCAAGATGCCCTTCAACAGATGAGTGGCTGAAGAAACTGTGGTACATATACACAATGGAATACTATGCAGCCATCAGGAGAGATGAAGTCATGAAATTTTCCTATACATGGATGTACATGGAATCTATTATGCTGAGTGAAGTAAGTCAGAGGGAGAAAGAAAGACACAGAATGGTTTCACTCATCTATGGGCTTTAAGAAAAATGAAGGACATTTTTAACAGTATCTCAGAGACAAGAGAAATGAGGGCTGGTAGGTGCAGCTTAGGACATGCAGCTCATCACATAGAGTGATGAGTGCAGTTGCAGAGATGACTACACTGAAAACTATCATAACAATGTGAATGAATGAGGGAAGTAGAAAACCTGTCTCAAGTACAGGTGTAGGGGGTGGGGAGGAGGGGGATCTGGGAAATTGGTGGTGGGAATGTTGCACCGGTGAAGGAGGGTGTTCTTTACATGACTGTAATCATACAACTATAATCATGTTTGTAATCACGGTGTTTAAATAAAGATAAAAAAAATTCAAAAAAAAGAATGGGTGTTGGACCTTATCAAATTCTTTCTCTGCATCTATAGATATGATCATGTGAGTTTTATTTTTCTTGTTTTTGATGTTGTGTATTATGTTGCTAGATTTACGGCTGTTAAACTATCCTTGCATTCCTGGGAAAAAACCTACTTGATCATAATGAATGATCTTGATGAGGCATTGAATCCTATTTGCCAGGATTTTATTGAGGGTCTTTGCATCTGTGTTCATCAGGGATATTAGTCTGTAATTTTCTTTTTTGGTAGCATCTCTGTCTGGTTTAGCTATTAAGGTGATGTTGGCTTCATAAAAGCTATTTGGAAGTGTTCCTTTTTTCGATTTCATGAAAGAGTCTTTGATTACCGTTTTAATTTCATCAATAGTGATGGGGTTGTTTTGATATGCTACCTCTTATTTATTCAAATGTAGAAGGTTATAGGAGTCTAAGAATTTATCCATTTCTTCCAGGTTCTCAGTTTTAGTGGCATAGAGTTTCTCAAAGTAGTTTCTGATTACCCTTTGAATCTCTGCCATATCAGTAGTGATCTCCCGTTTTCATTTCTAATACAAGCTATCAAGTTTCTCTCTCTTTCTTTGTGAGTTTTGCCAATGGACTATCAATCTTGTTTATTTATTCAAAGAATAAACTTCAGCTTTCATTGACCTTTAGGATTGTTTTTTGGGTTTCCACTTCGTTGATTTCTGCTCTCAGTTTTGTTATTTCCTTCTGTCTCCCTATTTTTGGGTCCCTTGTTGAGGACTTTCTAATTCTATAAGCTGCCTCATTAAGCTATTTAAGTAGGCCTCTTCGTCCTTCCTGATGTGTGCTGGCAAAGCTATATATTTTCCTCCAGGACCGCTTTTGCTCTGTCCCATAGTCTCTGATAGTTTGTGTCTTTATTATTATTTGCTTCTAGGAAAGTTTTGATTTCCTCTTTGATTTCATCTCGGACCCATTGATTATTCAATATGAGGCTGTTTAACTTCCAGGTGTTAAAATTTTTCTTCTGTGTCCCTTTGGAATTCACATATAATTTCAGAGTCTTGTGGTCAGCGAAGGTGGCCTGAAAAATTTCTATCCTCTTGACATTATGGAGGTATGTTCTATATTTTATGTGTGTTTTATATATAAATATATATATATATAAAACACACATAATATATATATATATATATAGTGTATATATATACACTAGGCCTCTTCCATTCATTTCTCTTCTCAAGTCTAGTATATTCTTGTTGAGTTTCAGTCTGATTGACCTATCAAATGTTGACAAAGCAGTGTTGAGGTCCCCCATAATTATTGTGTTGTCATTGATATTATTTTTCAGATTTATGAACAATTGTATAAAATATTTTGCTGGCCCCTCATTTGGTGCACATATGTTTAGGAGAATAATTTCTTCATGCCGTACATATCCCTTGATTAATACAAAATGTCCATCTTTGTCCCTTACAACTTTCTGAGTATAAAGTTTGCATTATCTGATATTATGGGTGTTGTTTGCTTGGATAATTTTCCCCCAGCCTTTTATTTTGAGTCCATATTTGTTCTGACTATTCAGGTGTGTTTCTTGTAGGCAGCAGAAGGTTGGATTGAGTTTTTTCATCCATTTAGCCACTCTGTGTCTCTTAACTGGTGTATTTAGTCCATTGACATTGAAAGAAAGACTTGTCCTGGGAGTTAGTGCCATTTTTATATCTAAGTTTGGTGTGTCTGTTGTTCAGTCTTGTCTTAAAGTAGGTCTCACAGTTTTTCTTTATAACTGGTTTTGAGTCTGTAAAGTTTCTGAGCTGTTGTTTGTCTGTGAAACCATGTATTATTCCTTCAAACCTGAAAGTGAGTTTTTCTGGATACAGTATTCTAGGCGAAGCATTTATTCTATTGAGTTTTGTCACTATGTTCCACCACTGCCTTCTGGCCTTGAGTGTTTCTGGTGACAGGTCTGCTGTAAATCTCAAGGATGTTCCCTTGAATGTAATTTCCCTTTTTGATCTTGCTTTTTTCAGAATTCTGTCTCTATCTGTGGAATTCGTCATTGTGACTAGGATGTGTCTTGGGGTGTTTTTTCTCGGGTCTCTTTTAGTTGGTTTTTTTCGGGCATGGAGGATTTGATTGCATGTATTCATTAGCTCTGGTAGTTTCTCTTTAATGATTTCTTGACCGTTGATTCTTACTGGAGATTTTCTTCCTGGGTTTCTGTGACTCCAATGATTTTAAGTTGTTTCTGTTGATCTTATCATAGACTTCTATTTTCATTTGTTCACATTCTTTGACTAATTTTTCCATTGTTTGTTCATTTGCTTTAAGGTTTTTTTTTTCCGATCTCTCCTGCTGTATGGAGTTGTCATGTATCACATCTTCCAGAGCACTAATTCTTTTTTTTTTCAGAGCACTAATTCTATCCTCAGCTTCTGTTACCCTGATTGAGAGGTTATCAATTTTGTCATTCAATTCATATACTGAGTTTTCAGACCTGTTATTTGACCTGTTATTTCAGTTTGGAGTTTTCTAATTTCTGTCTTCATATTTTCTTGGTTCTTATTAGTGTTCTGTTCAACTCGATCCATGGTTTCTTTGAGTTCTGTGAGCATCTTCCATATTGCTTCTCTAAACTCCTTATCTGAGAGACTGACTATTTGGTTGGCCATTTTCTGGTCATCAGATTTGCCATCTTTATTCTCTATGCCTGATGGTGGCCTGCGTTGTTTCCCAGTTGTCACACTTGTATTGTGGATTTTTCTATGTGTTGTGGTGGTATTCATTGGCTAAATGATGTGCATGGCCATGATCCTCTGGCTCCACACTTTTTGGGTGGATCAACTTGCCTCCAAGGAAGTGGAGCCCTTCATAGATGAAGCCACACACAGGGTCAAACCTTAGTCCCAAGCACATAGCAGAGAAGACAGTCCAGAGAGAAATGCTGGGCTTTAGAGATCCAGCACAGTTCCTAGTTATTTTTTCTTCGTGTTGCAGTGGTGTTCTTTTATTAGCTAGAGTGCAAGGCCGCAAAGTGAAGAGGAGCAAAGGGCTCTTCTGGAGCCTCTGGGTCAGCGATTTTGCCAGGCCCTTTTCTGCCCACACTCGTGAGGTTCAGGAAAGAAGATAGTAGAAAAACACACACAGGCAAAACTCACAGTTTCTCACAGTCGGGAACTCCCGGGCAGGCTTAGATTTTCCCAGCCTGACATCACAAACAGGGGGATCTGCCTTTCTGCAAATTACTGCTGATAGCCAGTTTTCACATTTGGATGTAGCTCCTTGGCGTTCTGGCCCAGTCTGAATGAGCCTCTGGGAGAGCAATTTTGCTGGGCCCTTTTCGGCCCACTCCTGAGAGGTTAAGGAGACAGCACAGTAGAAAAACACACACAGGCAACACTCCAACATAAGAGTTTTTAATGTAGAGTTTGCTGACTTTATTTTGGTAGTTTCTCACCCTCAAGCTGGCAGCCAATGCTTCTTGCCTTTTGCTCTTCATACACTTTGTACAGTCTATTCCAACATGATTTCTAGATTGGTCTAGAAGTCTAATTGAAAAAAGATATGTATGGCTTCTGAGGCTTTATCATATAAGACATGTGGCATTTGTTATCTTTCTTTATTCTTTATTTTTCTTCTTTTCCTCTTTCTCCTTTTGTATTATATATGCATATACCATTTATTTTGGGTTCTTTAGGAATCACTGTACATGTTAATTTACATGGTCCAATGGGCGATTTTTATAATCTCTGGATTTTCTTCTTAAACTAAGTGTCATTCATTCATATCGTCATCACCCTTACATAATCACCATATATGAATTTAGTTCAAGCCATATCTGTAAATGTGAGGTAAATAAAAGACTTTATAATAGTTCTCATTTGTATATGTTCTCATTGCCTGCTTTCCCCCTTCCCTTGGGGGAGGAGTTTTGTTTTGATCTCAATAAAGAGGAGGCAGGAGGGCTGAAGGAGAGAGCTTTTCCTATAGGCTTGTGGTTTCGCATGTGGAGCTATTGGCTGTGGGTGAACAGCTTGTACTTTGAGTTTCTTCCCTCATAGCCTTCATATTTGTGTGGATTATTTATTGCTCACTACTACAACTGGAACAGCATTTACTATCCTCTCTGGATAGGGGATATGGGAATTCCATTTCTCCCTTGGGAACTGTGGAATAATCAGTCTGCCCCACTACATCTGATGCCAAGACAGGATTCATATAAGCCCTCATCATCTGTGGGTGAAATGTTTAGTTGGAAAATCTCCTCAGTTTTTTTCAGATGGATGATATAGTTAATTTCATGGATTATGCCTCCTTTTGTAAACAAATTTGTTCTGTTTTGTTTAGAGCTTTGGCTTTAAGTTGTCTGTGGTCTGAATTGCCAATGAAATTATATAATTACCTTTTCCATCCAATATATATTCATGATTATTTTTGGAGTTTCAATATTGTGAATATTGTCTTGGGGCATATGGATTGACTGGTCATTAACGGATAAAATGAATAAGAATTTTGAATCACCTTCCATTTTGGAAAAAATGTATTTATCCTGTAATAACATGGGCCCAAGCTAAAAGTTTAGAAAAAGACATTTCTCTTCCAATTTAGACTACTAGTAAACAGCCACCTTTACTATGTCAACAGGTCAACCCTAATTCTATTAATGATAGCTTAATAATTACTGTAGAATCTGGAGCTGAATCAGGAGATAAAACACTTCCCTTACCCATAATGCCACAAAGTCTTCATGTAGTAATATTGTTAAGTTTTTTTACTTGGGGAAAATGACTCATTCTGACCCTTGAGATGGATAGAGTAACCCACTTTATAAAGGTTTTTTGGTGTTTGGCCCAATATCAGCATATTGTGTTGAGCTCCTTCATGTTTTGATGTCAAATAGTGGCTTGAACTCTCATGATTTTCAGACTGTTGTTAATATGTGTTTAACAACACTTCAGCATGTTTAATGAAAATTTTTTATGTTCTAGGGGTTAAAGCCAAACTTTATAGTCCAGATAATACTAAGAACGGTATCAGAAGTAACTTTATCTTATGAGATGCTGATGGAAGAAAATGAATTCTTTACTGTTCAAAAGCAGGCTGCATTAACCCTGGCTTGTTGAATATTGTAAAGAACACTGTGTTATGAGCCTGGAAAAAATTTATTTTATTGATGAATATGCAAGTAACTTTCTCAAAATTACCCAAATTACTTATGAGCCATTTACGGAGTTTATAAGAAGGTTACAGATTCTCTTAAAATACAAATAAAAGACTGGTTTTTAGAAAATTTCTTGAAAGGAGCTTGGCTTATGAGAATGCAAATGAAAGCTGCAAAAATATAGTAATACCCATCAGAGATTCAACAAACATTAATGATTTTCTTAAGTTGTATTTGTTGGTTGCAACCCAGATCCTCTCTCATACAACCCCAGTTAGGGCTTTCATAACAACAAAGCATGCCTGGAGAGAACAAGCTACAGTTAGGAGGCCTGGACATTGCCCCAAATGTGGGAAAGGTTTCCATTGGGACAAGGATTGTTTTTATCTGTAAATTGTCTTGCTAATTACCAAGGGAGAGGTCAGAACACATTCCCTTGGAAATAAAGCTGTTGTTTCTATTGTTAAACCCCCCAACACTTAAAAATTGCCAATCCTTTTTAAGTTCTGTTCCCTTGGGGCCTAACCATGCTATGCAGGAAAATTGAAACAGGGGCCAGTCCCAGGTCCCTCAAAATCAGGGACCACTCCCATCAACAATAATGTTTCCTGGTCCTGCTCAAGGAATCTCTATAGCATAAAAGAACTCAGCCTTGTTACCTCCAGTAGTGGTGCATTGGACATAATTTGCCCAGAGGACAGCACCATAATTTCGGGCCAACACCCTTATAAATTGAAAAGCAGGGAATTATGGGTCCTTTACCCCCAGAGACAGTTGGTTTGATTTTAAGTTGTAGAAGCCTTACAACAAAAGGAAGTACTATTTATACAGAAATAATTGATTTGGATTCTATGGGAGAGATTATTGCAGTTATTATGGTACAGGTGACCTGAAATTTCAACAAGGGTGAGGGAATAGCTCAGCTCCTGCTTTTGCTATATGTGATGCTAGAAAAAATAGAAAATGAATTGGCGCTTTTGGCAGCACAAATTCATTAGTAGCTCTGACCACTAAAATAACAGATGAAAAACCAATGTTAACATTTGAATTATAAGAAAAAAATTTTTTAAAGATAGGGGATAGGGGTCCTGAATTTACCATAAGCTCTCTAAATGACTGGTCTGGAATTGGCCTCTCCATGAAATCCCTTATTCTTTAGAGGGAGTAGGCAGAATTTTAAGCTCCTGTCAGCTGAGTACAAAAGTCATGGCGTTTAAAGGCACAGAGAATCAGAGAGGTATAATTAGGCCACATGTGGACCCGATTTCTCCAATCCTGTGGGGCCATGATTTACACAAGCAGTGAAAGGTGGAATTTCATACCAATTTATCCTCTAATTTAAAGACTCAAAAATTTTACTAGGGGCCACTGCCATTAAAGAAACAGCACCAATAAACATAGAATGGAGATCTAATTACCCAGTAATTAGACAGGTGAGTGGCCCCTAAAAGCTGATAAATTAGAGGTTCTGAAGAAAGTAATGACTGGATGAAGCATTGAAATAGGAAATATTGAAACCTCCTTTTCTCGGTGGAACTTATCATCTTTTTTTATACAGAAAAAATTGGGGAAATGGTAATTTTAAATGGATCTTAGAGCTGTGAATGTATCCATGATTCCCATGGATAAATTGCAGACTGGCTTACCATCACCTACAGTTATCCCAGAGGATTAGTCATTGATAATGATAGATTTAAAAGACTGCTTTTTCCACACTCCAATACACCTGGATGCATTTTCTGCTCCTTCCTACTATAATCACACCCCAAGTCTCCTTTACTAGTGGAAGGTTCTTCCTCAGGGGATGAGCAATTTCTCAATGATATGTCAATATTTGGTGGATAAGATCTGAGCCCTGCTCATGAAAAGTTCCCTCAGGCAGTGATCATTCATTATACAGACAACATTCTGCTAGCCCTGCCTAATCAGAAAGACTTGCAAAATTTGTATTTATTTGTTACTGACTGTTTACAGGCTTCATGGTTAAAATTAGCTATGGAGAAATCCAGACTATGCCACCATTCCAATATTTGGGCTTCATATTAGATCAAACTTCTGTATGATCTTAAAAATTCTCTATAAACCAGAAAAACCCGAGAACACTTAATGACTTTCAAGAACTCCTGGGGGACTTGAATTGGGTTCACCCTTCTCTTGATATCTCAAACTCTGAAATGACTCATCTTTTTCTAACTCTGGAGGGAGAACCCGCCTTGAATAGCCCGAGGCACTTGAATTCAGCAGCTCAAAAAGAACTGTATCTTTTCTTGGACTGGCTTCAAAAATCCAGGTTTATACCTGGAGAGAAGATATATCTTTTGATATTTCCAACACCCGCATCACCAACTGCAGTTCTTGCTCAACTGTATGGGTCCCTGAAATGGATTTATATACATAATAAACAATCTTGCACTGTGGTGTTCTATTTGGAACTGATTTCTGCCCTTATCATCAAATCAAGGCTCAGAACAATTTCTTTGTTGTGTTTTGACCCAGACAAAATAGTGCTGCCAATACCTAAAAAAAGAAATTGAATCAATCTTTCCTCTCAACAAGTCTCTTCAAAGAGTTCTTTCAGACTTTTCAGGAGAAATTTTTTTCCATTGCTCAGAATGAAAGGCTTGGGATTTCTTTAAAAATATCTTTTGTTATTTCTTCAATTATTCAGTCATCATCAATACCTGCCACCCTGGTTTTTTTTAATCAATGGATCTTCCTCGGGAAAGGGTAGTATATTTTAAGAGTCATTGAAAAGAACAGTTTTACAAATTACAAGACATCCTGATTTATTTGCTCTCCCACATAACAGGATCATGTAACATTGTGAGTGACTCCACCTACGTATTGGGTATTTTGCTAGGCATAACAACAGCATCCCTCAATACCAATAACCAAATAATACAGAATTTACTTAAACAATTGCTCTATATTGCCCAGAAGTTATCTGAGCCCATCTTCATCACTCACATTAGAGCCCATTCAAGTCTTCCTGGACCAGTGGCTTAGAGGAATAAGATTGCATATTAATTAATTATGGCTATATTTAAAATTCCTTCTGACGAACTTTCAGCTATTCATACAAATGCCCACCATCTACATGTGAATTATTATATTTCATGGAGGCATGCCAGACAAATCGTAGAATAATGTACTATTTGTGAACCTCTAAATAAAAAACTCATGTTGCCAGAGCAAATCCTCGAGGTTTACAGACTAATGAAAATTGGAAGATGAATGTTACTTTAACAGACTTTTCCCCCAAAATTTCCTATCTCCATGTGTTTGTGGACATGTACTCTCAATTTGTATGATCAATACTATGTCTTTGTTGAGAGCTAAAACAGTATGTACCTTTTTACTGTAATGTATTTTTGTGATGGGAATTCCATATTTCATTAATACTGATAATGGCCCTGCCTTTATCGTAAAACTTTTTATTTCTTCTGTAAAAAAATGGGAAATTAAGAATATCCTGTAACTGTTTTGGGCAAGCTATTGTGGAAAGGGCACACAGAATTTAAAAACTCAATTACTATATAGGGGCCAGAGAGATAGCATGGAGGTAAGGCGTTTGTTTGCCTTGCATACAGCAGGACGGTGGTTCAAATTCCAGCATCCCATATGGTCCCCTGAGCTTACCAGGGGCGATTTCTGAGCATAGAGCTAGGCTTAATCCCTGAGCGCTGCTGGGTGTGACCCCAAATCCAAAAAACCCTCAATTACTATAATACAGAAAAAGAGGTTTGCCAGTGACTGACCTTTTTATCATTGAGGTATTTACCTCAATTATATTTATTTACATTTTGTTACATTAAATTACCTGAATCTATCACAGGGAGAATCTTATACTACTGCTGTCAGGCATTTTAAAGAGGACATGCAGATACAAGAAAAAAATCATACTCCTGTTTGTATTAAGGTTGATGATAGATTGCTGACTATCTCCTCATTAGAGGGAGAAGATATGCTTTCATTTCCACAGATGATAATTCTGCCAAGAAATTCTGGGTCCCACTACACCTTGTCAAGAACCAGGTACTCACAAATAACAAAACTCAGACACCTGTGACTTACAACCCTACATCTGATTGAACACAAACCACTCAAGATTGACAGGAATAGTAAAATTACTGAGGCTTCCTCAACAGGTAACAAAGACATTGCACTCACACCTTACAGCTTTACTGAGACTTTTTTTTTTTTTTTTGGTTTTTTTGGGCCACACCCTGTGACGCTCAGGGGTTACTCCTGGCTATGCGCTCAGAAGTTGCTCCTGGCTTCTTGGGGGACCATATGGGACGCCGGGGGATCGAACTGCGGTCCGTCCTAGGCTAGCGCAGGCAAGGCAGGCACCTTACCTCCAGCGCCACCGCCCGGCCCCTACTGAGACTCTTAATAGTGACCAGATCTCAAACCTTAGAGCTGAACATGAGAGAGTGGAACCTGCTCTCTTTTTGAACCAGACTTTAAAATTTGGGAAACTCATGCTACAGTACTCAATACTGCAATGCCTGTATAATATTCCAGATTTGACACAGTATTTTTATCAGAACTACTATAAGAAGAAAAACAGACAAAATCTTTTGAGACATAAAGGAAAGTTAGCAGAAGAGTTTGGCCAGATTATCAAAACCTTGAGAACCAGAAATTACAGAAATATTAATTCTAAAAGCTTTAAAATAGATACTAGTCAATTTAATGAACAGTTTGCTGGACATAATCAACAAGATCTTCATGAACGATTGGTGTTTCTCATAGATGGCCTAAACCAGGATTTGATTAAAGTTACTAGACAAGAAAGATCTTTGAGTGGAAGTGCTAATCATTCTATGGACAGTGAAAATTTAAAATAATCTGGGCAGGAACACAAGCAGTCTCATGAGTCTGTTATTTAAGCTCTTTTCCAATGACAGTTCAATCCCATACTTCAATGCTTTACCTGACACCAAGAATCTGTGGTTTCTGTGGTTTATGAAATGTTTGTTCATTTGTGCCTACCTATAACATCTACAGATAAATTATACATTACAAGATGGTCTTGATGTATTTTTAAAGAAGAGTTGAGAGACAATGACAAGGTTTATTGCAATTTTTGCAACCTAAGAGGAATTGGTTTTGGGCCACAATCAGTGACACTCAGGGGTTACTCCTGGCTATGCAATCAGAAATCACTCCTGGCTTGGGGAACCATATGGGATGCTGGGGGATTAAACAGCGATTCCTCCTAGGTTAGTGCTTGAGAGACAGATGCCTTATCACTAGTGCCACCACTCTGGCCCCATAAAAGGGATGCAAACCTCTACCATGGAAGACCTACCACTGCTCTGGCACTGACTTACTCCAAAGAGTGCTCTCAACACCCAAATGACTCAGCAACAACCTGCTTGCAGGGCAGATTGCTCCATATCTAATGGTGTGCTGAGACTAGAGGATGCTCCACTTCAGCCTGACTTCGATGAAAGAAATGCATAGAATCCATAATCTTTAAATATAAAACCTGATACCAACAATAGCTAAAGTGTGAAAAAGTTTCACCAGGACCACGGAGAGTGACTCGGGTTGGACAGACTGGTATTACTGGAGCCCAGAGTCAGTCTTATTCCAATAAACTTCTGGCGCGAGGCCTTTTTGTAATCAGGCCAAGGATTTTTTTTCCCGTTTTCCCCTTATTTTCTGGGCCTATGCAAAGAACGGTGATTGACACCATCATACCTTTACTATTGTATTTTTTTAACACTTATCCTTTAAGAAAAAAATACAGTTTACTGAACTTAAAAACAAATAACTGTAGTGGAATGCCTATCTCGAATACAGGCAGGAGATGGGAAGGGGGGAAGGGTACCGGGAGGGGAGAAATTACACTGGTGAAGGTGGATGTTCTGTTTGTGACTGTAATCCAACTATAATCATGTTTGTAATCATGGTGCTTAAATAAAAATAAATAAATAAACATAAAAAATTAATTTATGTGTTTCTATCTCTATCAGATAAGAACTTGTTTGCACATGTAAGATTTCCCCCATTTTAATGTGCCTATGCAAAAAAGAATAAATGCAACAAGGTATTACTGCTTTATATGGGGACAGAGGTAACAAGCCCAACAATCCCCGTAAACTGGTTCTAACATGAACTCTAAACACTAGCAAAACTTATCTACTAGAGTTCACTACTAAACACATCCCCCAAAATGGGGGAAATTTTAGCTACATAGAAAGATATTCAATAAGGATTACACCTATTAAGGAAGCACATCTAAAGAAATAGTCAAAGTAGATGTACATGTCCCCTTTATATCTTTTGAAATAGTCTGGGGATGTAAAATCTGGAGCACAGCTTCAGCCTGTGATTTGGTCTTAAGGAGTCTAAAAATGGCTCCCAGCAGTCACATATCAGGAAATGTCCTCAGGCTTCTCAGAAACTGAATCTGGTAGCAAGAAAAAGTCCATAGTGAAGGGAGGTAGGGGGAAAAGGGGCCACTAAGAGCAAATCAGTAGCAGTGGAGTATCAGCTTTATCTTAGGCTGAGAGTCTATCTATTTACTTTAGGAGCTGGTTGGCAGCTGGCTGGAGTGGGGAAAATATTCTGCTTCGCGAGGAGGAAAAAGGGTTTAATAGGGGGAAATAAGAGATTGGGGTGAGAGAGTGAAGGGCTAGGAAGTAATTTGTAAGGTTGTAAGCAAAGAGGGGAAGGAGAGGTTGTATATTACAGTTATCGCTAACATGATTTTAGTTCCTTTGGTTCCATTTGTATAAATTCTCTTATCTTCTGCAAGACTTCTTTGAGTTGGTTGAATTGTTCATCTATAGATTTCTTAATTTTGCAGGCTAGTGAATCCTTGATTTCCACTGTTAAACCATTATGTGTTGATTTTAGTTCCTCATATATAAGATTCAGGCCTTTGGGCAAACTTAGAGATTTGCCAGGATTTCTTTCTGTATCGCTCACAGTAGATGTCTTCTTTAGCTTCCCCATTTTACTTTGCAGTGAGTGCTTTGAAGTGTTGAATTTCTCACACTGTAGAAAGAGGTTCTAGATCTAATCTGCCAGGAAGTCTATGATATAAACTGGAATAACTTTATGCTAGCACATCAGTGTGGATTGGGAAAATGAGGACTGATGTTAAGAAAGGAAGAATTCTGGGAAAGACCCAAAAAGACAGCCATATTTGCGTTTGGTGGAAGGGTAAGGAGTGAGGTTCCCTATTCCCTCCCGACACCAACTTGGCTGGCCCCAAGGGTAGATGAACAGTGATGGCTCTGGAATCCAGAAGGAGATTGAGGGAAGGCTGAAGAGGAGAGGAGGCATCGTTTGCTCAAGCTTGGTAGAGGGGATTAGGACTGGAGCCAACTTGTTCCCACCCAGACACAGGCTCTTATCATGGCCTTATGAATGGATTCTCTCTATGAAAGAAGAGTGTGGACAAAGCCCTGGTATTCATTAGTTTGGTACTGCAGGTTTCTCCCAAGTGACATTGGGGAGCTTCTACTTTCAACCAGAAGCAGACTCAAAACTGCCCCCAAAATGGGCTTCTGTGACATCCTGGGAATGACTTAAAAATAAACTTCCCCGGGCCGGGCGGTGGCGCTGGAGGTAAGGTGCCTGCCTTGCCTGCGCTAGCCTAGGATGGACCGCGGTTCGATCCCCCGGCTCCCCATATGGTCACCCAAGAAGCCAGGAGCAACTTCTGAGCGCATAGCCAGGAGTAACCCCTGAGCGTCACAGGGTGTGGCCCAAAAACCAAAAAAAATAAAAAAAATAAAAAAAAAATAAACTTCCCCTTGCCTGCAAGGAAAACTTTCTTACATCTCTTCCTAGGATCTCTGACTATGGATTACTGTGTAACTTTTTTTTTTTTTTTTGGTGTTCGGGCCACACCCGGTGATGCTCAGGGGTAACTCCTGGCTATGCGCTCAGAAGTCGCTCCTGGCTTGGGGGACCATATGGGACGCCGGGGGATCGAACCGCTGTTCATCCAAGGCTAGCGCAGGGAAGGCAGGCACCTTACCTCCAGCGCCACCGCCCGGCCCCACTGTGTAACTTTCTGATGGCTTCATTAGATCTTCATAATCTTCTAGATCTATGATCTCTGAATCCCAGTTTTGTCATCTGATCTACAATGGAAAACTTTTTAAAAACCTTACAGAATGAGCCTAAGGTATTGTGAAATAATTTTTTTTGCTGTGTGAAGTTGGTTCTCTGACTCAACTTTTTGGATAAGAACACCCTGTTTTTAGGCCTAAAACCTTTTTCTTTACATTTTTCTTTTTGATACACCTATGCAAATTGCTGCTTTTCATTTAGTCTAGTTTTTTCCTTGTCTTTTCAGGGCCTAATACTTATTTTACATTTTGTCTTAATTTTTTAAAGACTTAAAAAGGAAGAATTTTTATAATAGTTCTCACTTGTATATGTTCTCATTGCCTGCTTTTACCCCTTCTCCTGGAAAGAGGGGTTTTGTTTGGATCTCAACAAAGGGATGCAGGAATGCTGAGGGAGAGAGCTTTTCCTCTAGGCTCTTCGTTTCACACGTGGAGCTACTGACTGTGGGTGAACTGCTCGTAGTGTGAGTTTCTTGCCTCATAACCTTCATATCTGTGTGGATTATTTATTGCAGACTACTACAACCGAACAGCATCTCATATCCTCTCTGGATAGGGAATATGAAATTTCTATTTCCCTTTGATGACTGTGGAACTATCAATCTGTTCCTCTACAAGTAAACACTAAGACTATTTGACATCTCATATGTTTTATAGGCACGAAATATATACATAAATATGATATATCAATGATATTGTGTAGAAGCGAATTTTAACATCATCAGGCAACTCAAAATTTCAAGGACCCTAAGAAACATGAAACCTGAACTCTGATCAATAGGAAATTGTATCTCTGTCTGCAGAAACTTGGATTAGCAGGAGAGTTAGGAATGATCTATGATTATTTTTCCACCATTGTCAATGGCCGTCTCTTCATTGTTTTGGATGAGTTATTTAGTCTGTCATGGGCCTGATATACTGAAACAGTGAAGAAGTGAGACTTCAGATGTGTTCACTAGGATGTATCATTTGGAATGAACTCATTGTAAAAGTTTTTTCTTAAAGAAAAATGTAGAAAAACTTGTCCAAACAACTTCTGGTATATCCAGTGCCCTAGTTAACACTTCTAGAGGGAGTTTTGTATCAGAAACATTTGATAGGGGGTTCACTTGGTGCTTTATCTTAGAAACATTGATTCTTAGGTCCAAGCTGAAAGGTAATATATTAAGAAAGTATCCTAGGTTGTTTGTATTTCTTTAATTTTTTAAATTTATTTTTATTTTGAAGCCACACCAGCTAGTACTCAGGGACAACTTCTGTCTCTGTGCTCAAGGGTCACTTCCAGTAATCATTGAGGAGACACATGTTTCCAGGGCTCAAACTTGAAACTCCTACCTGTGCTCAGCTTGTTAATCTATCTCTGGTTCCCACTATGGATGTACCCAGTTCAGCTGTCAGTAAAGACTCCATTCTCTTAACACATGGTAGGAATTCACTGTAGGCTAATTGTTAATAGATTTGAGGACAAACATGGTAAGGTCTTATCAATACCAGGGTTGAATGACAATGGAGAAGTGTGCTTATGTTGGTTGACAAGGCTCCTTAGCTGATTCATTCAAGTCTGTTCCTTATTTTGCCCTCTTAGCCCATGGAACACAGCTCTACAATCTATTCTTGGGTTAAATTTGCCATGAGAAATCTGATGAACTGGACAAATGTGTGTTTTCTGAGACTTTCTTAAAAGTTTCTGCATCTCCTTGGCCTCCTACAATGTCTGCTTTCTTATAAGGTCATTGATGAAGTACTGGATCAATATTTTCATTATTTGTTTGGGGTCACTTGGTATGTTCTTGGGGTTATTCTTGGCGCTACATGCAGGAAACACTCCTGGTAGTGCTCAGAAGGTTGTACAGGGTACTGGAAATCGAACCCTGGTTGGACACATGTAAAGCAAGCATCTAACCTGCTGTGATCTCTCTGATCTTGGTTCTGTTCATTTTTATGTGATCTTTTGTAGGACTCAAAGAGAACAGAACTTTTCTCTCTTAATTCCTTTATGTTTTATAGATGCTAGATCATCTGTTGACCCATATTTTTGTTTTGACTGTTTAAAACACAATTAAATTTGCAGACACAACTTGAATGTTAACAGTTTGATATTTTGACTTACTATGCTTAATTAATTTAATTTATTTTATTTTAAAGGTTTCTTTTTATATCAGAGATACAGTTGCAAGTGTTTTGGCTGAACCGTGAGGTATTGAGCCTTGAATCAGGACCTCATATATAAAAGGCATGTGCTCTAAAACCTCAGCCATTTCTAGCCAGTCTTACTTTAAACCTTAACCTCATATCTTATGTTTAATTCATCTAATTGGTATATTAGGATACTCCTGTAATAATCAATGCATTTTATATCATGACTATTTGTAATATTTGGTACATATATAGCAATTAAAGTATACAATGCATTTTTTGGAGGGGAGCCACACCTGACAATAATCAGGGGTTATCTCAGACTTTGTGCATAGGATAACTACTAGAGGTTCTTAAGAAACCATATCCAGGAATTGAACCTGGCTTGCCTGCCTGCATGTAAGCAGCATAGACCCTATATACTAACTTCTCAGCTCAGTAATGTTTTTTAGCTTTCTCCTTAGCAGTGTTCAAGGGCCTAGGGGCTACTCTCAGTGATACTGGACCTGATTATATAGACCTGATGACTTAGTTCTTGGGCCCAGAAATGCAATACTGCTCAGACCTGTTGGTGCTACATCCAAAGCTATAGCTGGAGGTACAGGAGATTATACTTATGGCCTCACATATAAAAAGCAGGCCTTCTGCCTCTTGAAGCCATACTTCCAACTCATACTTTTTTCTTTTAATCTTAAACCCATTCTTGGAAGATATTATGGCTTAAACCAACAAAAATCTGTGGATACTCTTACTTTCTAGACATGTGAGGTAGAGTCCAGAATGAGTTCACTTTAATCAGTGACTTTTCCAAATGGTTTTCATCTAGCACCTCCAAAAAGGGATCATCTTCGGGAAACACAAGGCCTTTTGGTGGAGTGACCAGGTTTTCATTCTGAGCTGTCTCCAAATGAAATTCCTTTCTAGATTTTCAGGCTTTTGTTGATGATTTATTGTTTCCTTTGTTTTCAGTACCTTGTTAGTATTAAATAAGCAAAATAAAAAAAACATCCATTTTATACATAATTTTTTAAAAAAAATCAGATTTAAAAAGCAGTCACTTCTTTTTATCAGACATGATAGTTCTTCCTTCTGACTTTTTTCTGGCAACAGTCATATTCTTCATGTATTTTATTACAGTGCACTTATTTCTTTAAAAATAAGGAGGTGACCATTCTATAAATCTCTGCTTTAAATGGAAACTTATAGTTTTCTACACTCCAGGGAGAGAGTCTTTATAATATACCATAAAATGAGACCCTAATTTCCCCAGCCTCTCAAATAACCAGAATGGCCTTAAATGCTGGCCACCGCAACCTATGACTGCATTCTCCGAGGAATGACACAGGCCTTACATCTGGGGAAGCTGTTAAAACTCGATCCAGACTTGTCAGCTTTCCCTTACTCAGCCCTGTGCCTGTGTGGAATGTGTCCTGTTGGAGATGGCACATGCTGGGAGTTGTTGAGAGCCATGGAGGGGGCAAGAGCAGAGGAGGGTTTACTTGAAATAATGTAACCTGAAAAAGCTAAACCTGCATTTTTATAGGGTTTGCCAGCTGAGTGGTTGCTCACTGCCTTATATTCCCTTCAGAGAACAGGTCTCAGAGATTTTGAGAAATGAGCAGGAAGTAGTATATGAGAAGTGGACCTCATATTTAGTGAACAGAAAGAAGTCAATACCCTTTAGACCTGCATTGTCCAATAACAATCCAAACAGTTCAAATAGGAAGCATTGCCTATCTATGCATTTACAATATGGCAGCCTTATGTGGCCTCTTGGATTC